>NW_008752154.1:261967-263792 GCF_000715545.1 Opisthorchis viverrini | reverse complement strand
GTATGGTGATGTGACCGAAAACCGTCCGCAGAATGCCGACTAAAATACCGGTGCACCACTCAGACACACCGAAGCAACAGTTATTACGGCACGTCCCGTGGCTTGTGCCGGAATATGCGATACACAAGTCATATCACTTCGACCGGATGGAAACCCTGGATTGTTACGGCTACGTCCGGAACGTTTTCTCTCAAATGACTACGTACGCACTTTCCCTCGCTTTGATGGAATCGGAACAGAGAACCCCAAATCCTCACTATCGTGGCTTTGGAACAAACGAGGTGAGGTCAGTCTACATTAACCAACTTATGGTTCCTGGTGCTCAGCTGCTACAAGATGGTTGACACCTGTGTTAGAGAACGTACATGTCCCTTTACCAGGCAATGTAGTCGCCAAGCTTTCATTCGTTCTCAGTATTTAGAGACTAGTCGGTTTCAAGCAGTTTGGAATATTCTTTATATATATCTTATTAAATTGCTTTCACATCCACCTATAGCGGCGGTCTGATTACAACCAACCGGGACAGGATGTACCTCTTACATCTTTTGCCACCCAACGGCCGACATATTTGGACGGCCTGCATAGATAACTGAATCGTGTAGTGGATGAGCTAAAGGGGCTGGAACCAAGGAGGTCTACGGCCATCATCAGGCAGTTGACTGTTCAGTTGCGAATCCTGCTGCGCCAAGCCTCGACATCTGCGACTGGCGATCCGCAATTGGTGGTCTTGTGTACCTGGATCCATGTTGTAGTCAAGGGACATAGACATGGATTTTGCCTGCTTTGAGAAAGGCTGAATAGTACCGGCGACGGTTGGTGTGAGTGTATTAAGTATAGTACCACGTCGACTTCTGTTGCGTTGAACATTGCTGTGGTGTGTGCAATTCAAGTTGTCCAAAACGTGAGTCCGCAAACGAAGAATTTATTTTCGGTCGTATTAATTAAAATGTTTATTCTCAACTTGCGGGTGGCTTGCCGTTGGGCATGATCATAAGGCTATAGTCAGGATAGAAACATGACTGGCGGGGATTGTGTGTACAGGGGTTCTTGGGAAAATTGAGAGCATCATAAGCAGCGGGCTATATCCGAAATAGATGTGGTCACCACTAAACTGGTACGGGCAGGAAAGCACAGTTGCCTCTTTTGGAGAGAATATCGAGCAAAATCAGATCGGTAGGATATGAAGGTAGCGAGAGAAAACAAAGTGGGGGAGGGCAAGACAAGAGGCTCCTGTCTGATATATGACAAAAAGTGTGATTTGCGGAAAATGCGGAACCAGAACATCGGATCTGATGAAGTAGCAGAGTTGGCGTCATCCAGCCGGCAGAATTGAGCTAAAACTTAACACCACCGATGGGGGCCGCTCAGTATTCGCACAATGGAAGCTACGGCATTTTCGGGCTTGCCAATTCATAGTGTATGTATGACATACATGCTCCCGTATTGTTGCAGGTTATCTACCATTTCGGTTTATCTTAATGCGCGAATTCTCAGGGTCATTGAACACCATCGGCTGAGTGCGGTGCCTAATGTAATTCACTTACAGTGAGTCACAGAGACTCATTTACAGTGGACAAAACTTTCAGATAGTTTCTCGGCTGAAACACTTCCCTGAATATTCTAGAATCTACATGGCATTTGAGGATGCTAAGTTTGCGGAGGTGCATTCAGGTAAACAACTTTCGCTTGTTAATTTCTGCTGCCAGTTGAAATTCAGTAGTCCATCTTCATTATTGGCAAGCTTCCGTGCAGGTTTTTCGGCAAACAGCAGATTTCCACATATAGATTGTGAATGATGCCACAAGGACCATGAAATTGATCGATT
>NW_008752154.1:234502-259188 GCF_000715545.1 Opisthorchis viverrini | reverse complement strand
CGCACGCACTTCTATAATGTTACGGACCGTTTTCACAATCGGTAGTGACTAATGACCTCGGAGATGCACTCACTCAAACAAATCTTGCATATGACAATGTTACGGGCCGTTTTCACAATCGGTAGTGACTAATGACCTCGGAGATGCACTCACTCAAACAAATCTCTCATGCATATGACTTTCGGAACAATTAGTTATACATGGACATTGTCCACTTTGAGTGGTAGCCCAGAAACTTAGGTAGACTCTCACAATTCCATTACATTGTGCTAATAGTGGGCTGCACGTGGTGCCGTAAAATTCCCCTGAAATTCATTTCCAAAGCATTCATTTTGATTTTCTCAAGTGATTCATGGCACCAGGAGGCATGTAGTGACTGGTTCAAATGCGGTCAGAGACCAAAAGTCTTCGCTCGCCCTTCCGCGTAAATTTTCGTAAGCGATATACTTAGATGATGGCTTCCCAATGCTGGTGCACCCGCAACGCCACCACGGATAGGGGATCAATTTTATCTGGCGTTTTCTACTCATGCGGATTCACCGTACATGGGACCTATAAGTTTGAACACAAATTATGTGGGATAGTGTGAATTACTCGTGGAACAATATAAGGGAACTAAGCGTTTTCTGGTGCCCTCATTAGAGCTCTTCAAGGGAGAATCACCCCATTAGTTGACACAGCATACATAGCATGGTCAAAGCGGATGTACGCAACGGCCCAGGTAAGTTATTTCTGACTCCACTCCCGAATCCATTAGGAACACGCCACATTGAGGCCAGGGGCGGCGTAAGATTACAGCTAGCATGTACAGCGTTTGATCGCACGGACGCACAAGCGCGACCAAGTTGTCTTGTTCTTGTAGTGGCAAGCAGATCTGCTTGATGTATGAGCGTGTCTGTTATCGCCTCAAAGAACCATTCAAGGGTCTTTGGAGTAGTGCGTTGCAGAGACAAGTTTCTCACCATCCATTTGGACGACAAGGCCAAGACGGTTTCGTTGAACAGGTTAAAGCCGGGCGTCGCGGATGGTGGGTCCGACGTTTCCTTTAATCCTCCGACCATTCAGCTGCCACCCTTTAGCCCCCAGAATCCCATAACTCATAGGGAAACCCCCAACCGTATATAGACGTACCAGTTTTCGGTCATTCCCTCCATGTGCTTTGCCACCATCATTTACAGCGGTTCGCGCAGGTCAGCCAGGGAAGTTGCCTCGTAAATTACTACGGATACAACAGACAGAGAACGGAATCATTTCAGTTTTTAATTATTCGCTGGTAGCTCTGATCCGCAGACATACTATCATAGATACACAAAACAGGTTGTAATGGCTACTGAATTCTGAAGTAATCTGAAGAGTTTTAAATTTCTCTGCATCTCCTTTGGAGGGCAATACACTCGCGCCCCTGAGAGCAGTGCGACTGGAGGTAGTTGTGTTGTTTTATTGTGCTTCTTTCCCATATCATACATTGGGCGATCAGCAAAACGGGGTACTCTCGCCTTGTGATCTCGGAGTTTCTTCGGGTTTTATAGATAATGTTTCCGATTTTTTTCACGTCCGGCATTCTGTGGGTCGCAACAGGTACATGCATCATTAAGAGGAACATCTGATAAAATAATATAATCTTACTTGTCCTTAATTTACTAGGTGCTCTTTATCAGAAAAAGAGTGATAATGCTTCTTTGTTTCCTAACGTTTTGACTGCGTGTTCATTTTCGCCCATGTTTTGTTGCGTATAATGACGAAGTATCGTCGAGCACTATCATCAAGTTTAATATATTTTATTGCTACCATCAGTCCAGCTCGAAAGCCCGTTTTTTCCTTTAAAATTGATAATAAACTATCCAACATGTTCACCCTTCGATGAAAACTCCCTCCGACGCGTATGAGGCGTTCACTAGAAAGGTACTTTGTCTAAACTTCTTGGTTATTCTAATTTTCTTGATCTATAATGAGCCTAGCTGACCAGTGTGCTGGAATATCCGCAACACCAAAATGTTTGGTATTGCGTGTGGAGGCGAAAACAGAGGTACCTTTGGAGCTGCTGTTTCAAACACTGGAGACACCAGAGATCCCCTGTTTTCGTAGTCTTCCTTTGGCATCCGAATGTGCAATACGCAATAAGACAGTATATGTGGAGGTGTGTAATAAAATGGCCTGGGATTTTGACCTGCTGAATGATGTTGACAGTAGATTCTTATGTATTGAAGTGGAGGCAGGACTTTTTGGTGCATTTTCAGACAGCCAGTGTTTGTGTCAGGTAGCAAAACTTTGGGCGGTAGAACGAAATACTCGGCATGCAGCCATTCCATTTTCCAGCCACACTAGAGGAAGAATGCCGCTTTCTAACAATCGGTACAATGCACCTATCATACCCGGAGGTACCGCGAGAGTCACCAAACCAAAAAATCCAAACGTGAGGCACGAAGTTGGGTACTACTTGTCCAGAAAAATCGTGCCAAAGCATTCGTGTCAACTGTGTCGGCAGCCTACTCCCATGAGGCTACCCGGATTCATATTTGTCGGTGCACGCACTTTAAATGAGATGAGCATATAAATAATTTTTGGTTTTTCTTTGGTATGACTACACCTAGCGTGTCTCTGGTTTGCCCGAAAGTCTTGCCAATAGGGTGCGCTGACGTCTCGACAGAAGAGTGACCATCATTCTCCAAGGCCCGTACAGTCAGAAAGTTGCTCATCGGCTGCGAGCGCCTTTATACTGGGCGATGGAGGATAGCATACGTGTAGGGGCCAGTCCCACAAACCGACAGATAGAGCAGTTTCCTCGAATACTTTTATCTGAGGTCTGGAAATATCACTCGGATCTTCGTTGTGCAAGTGAGAGCATAAACGTACTCCTCAAACCCCTATCCCATCCAGAATTAGGTTTCGAGGTGTCAAAATTAGCACTCGGAGAAGTGTGAAGGTAATCACCCGGGTGTTAGCATTCACATCCGTGGTTTATGAAAGCGTTAGTGAGCACTGAGCGGAGGTCCTAGATGGATGTTTAATATGGTTGTTGTAAGATGGTGTCTGGCCCGGAGATTGGAAGTGCGTAGCTGCTTAAATGTCGAGCCTCTGGCTCCAACACAATTTCAACAGCCTTTTTCTTGTATGGACCCACTTCTTTAGGCTTACATTACTACTGCATGTCTTCCGATGCATATTGCACCATGTTCTCGCCCACACTCACCGCTATCCTTCTATGGCCAGTTTCGGTGGTTGCTACCTTTTCGACCGTCCATTGGCTCCAGTAAACAACTTTATAGCGGCTGCTGTTCCTTGTACCGAGACTAATTGCCATTCGGTACACTTATGGATTTTACCGTGTAAGGCGATGGGAAAGTTCTCTCGAGCTGAACGAGTTTTGGTTGAAAACATCTGAATAGCTCGACTTCGTGAAACGGAAGGATAATTTAATCAGTTTACTACCAGTTTCGGTGGTTGCTAGCTGTTCGACCGTCCAGTGGCTCCAGTAAACAACTTTATAGCGGCTGCTGTTCCTTGTACCGAGACTAATTGCCATTCGGTACACTTATGGATTTTACCGTGTAAGGCGATGGGAAAGTTCTCTCGAGCTGAACGAGTTTTGGTTGAAAACATCTGAATAGCTCGACTTCGTGAAACGGAAGGATAATTTAATCAGTTTACTATGAGCTCCGAAATGCATACCAAATGTGCTCAACAAGGTAGACCAAGGAGTTGTAAATCATATTACTGTGATTTCCGGACATTTGATCCCGTTGGTCAGTGACCTTTGTTACACAGACTGGTAGTGTATTGCATCAGAAAGCCCGCTGGGTGGGAACTCCTCGAAAAGGTTGAACTTCAAGGGTCAATACTACGCAGGAAAAACCACAGCCAGACGTCGCTACCAGTAGACCCCCACCCAAGATGCGACTTTGTCCCTTATGGGTGCACATGAGCATGAGGTCGAATCGCACACTCCTCTTCAATTACACATGATGGATGGTACAGAGTTTCAGACGGTCTCTTAAACATTCACAAGTGAACATATTCACCCTTTGTGATGGATTCAAACCTGCGGTTTGGCATGGTTGTGTAACGGCTTATACTACTGAAGAGACATGCGAGTGGTCTGTAGCCATGCCGAAGCGATGCCTCGCGTCTAATGGAAGGTGAAGCTTATTATGGAACTTGTGGGACTGCTTTGTAGTATTCGTCAACATTTGTGCAACCGTGAATGAATATTCACAAGACTTTCAGATGATGCATGGGAATGCTCAGCTTTAAAAACGATGTCCATATGAGACGTATACAGTCCTGCTCAATAGCTTGTAACTGCTTAGTTGGTGTTTGCTAATCAACGACTTCGTGGTGAAGGGTCTCCTCCTTCGTCAGTAGCAGAAATAAAAGTGGAAACCAACGACCTAGGCAACTTACCGACTAGAGAAAACGAGGAACGGTTAAAAACACGAGGGCCTAATTCTTTCCTCGGTGGGAGCGAGAGCCAATAAGCACCCTGATGTGAACCATACTGTCCTATAGGTACTACACTCCAAGTTCACTTGACACCAATTGGAACATCGTATCCTGGCTTCAATAGCCGAATGCATGTGAATGACGAAATGAGACTGCCGGTTTTCTCATGGCACCAGTCGCATAATTTGTGACGGACTGGACAGGTGAAATTTCGGACAAGTGCGTCACTGTGAACAAAAATATGCCTAGGTAGATATTCACGCTTTACTGCTGCTCGCCTTCCAGGATGGGGACCGCGTGATCCTCACTGTGCCTGGTTGAAGACACTACAAGATATGGCTGCCAACCGATGTCAGTGGCGTTATTGTTGTCGGTTTTTGTTTAGATCGCCTGAGTGAGTGTCTGGAGGATAGGCACCTTCGGAATGATTGTAGTAAGCTAGCACAAAGTCCCTTCCCATTCACCTTTATTCTTTTCTTCACAATAGGGCTTCCAAATAAATGGTAGTTCTACGGCAGCGAAGCATCGTGTCGTGCTATCGATGGTGATGATGGGAGACTAATGAAAGAACTCACTGTAGGGAAACGACAAGTCATTCGCCCATTTCAAAGACACTTGAACGAACAACATCGGGGCCTGATAGGCTCAGAATTCCTTGTTAGAATCACCCAAAATAAGCCCAAGCAAGAAACTCTAACAAAACCATCACTACTTGGATGAGTTACTCGTCCTATAGGTTCCCCAGTCACACGCGAGAAAAACCAAGCGGACTTCAGCCACGAAAACCCCAAAGCATTCACGTTGGGTGGCCATCTCCACTTCCCAATCCCATAAGTATTACATGGTGTAAATCTCAAAAAGAGTCGTCCACCGTTTCGGCGATTCCCACTCTGTCCGTCCGTTTTGTCTGCGGATACACTGAAGCCAGCTAAAGCCTGTTGTTTTGAAGACAGCGGTGATCGACCGTCCGAGGGAGTCGCACGAGCCCCGTCAACTCTCACGGTCATTAAGAGGCTGTCGACAATTGTTTGTAGACACGGCCCCACAGATTTAGTGAAATCCTCCCCTGGAGCCAAAGATGATGCACTTCGAAGGATACAACGTATGACTTCACAATGCGTGCGTTGACTTCACCTATAACAGATATGTGAACCTATGAGCGAATACAAACTTCTCTTTGGGTTTTCAGTGTAGACAACGCGACGGAGAACTTGAAAGCGCTAAAAGTCCAATC
Source organism: Opisthorchis viverrini (assembly GCF_000715545.1). NCBI lineage: Eukaryota > Metazoa > Platyhelminthes > Trematoda > Opisthorchiida > Opisthorchiidae > Opisthorchis > Opisthorchis viverrini. Next base: position 253,514 of record NW_008752154.1, on the reverse strand, counting down.
GAAGTGGTTTGGCTAGAACCCAAAGAACCGCGTGTGCGCACTAACGAAAACCGCTGCGTTCGCCTACAGTGTCAACCTACTCGGCTGAAGACGGTAGATTTCGAATCAGCGATATCCATTCATTTACAGAATCCAGAAGGACCCTCCAGATCACGCATCCACCGAATAGTCTATTTGCTAGTGACGTATGGATGACAGCCGGGCCAGTGGGAAAGTTTCATTGCCATAAAGTGCAGAGAAGAGAAAAACAATCACAAAATACGGGAAGGTCAACAAAGTCACTGCAAAGAAAAGAAAATATGAGTCTCCTGAACCCGCCTAGAAGGTTGGCTTGCACTTCTTTATTTCATTCATGATGTGGTGAATGTTGATTAGTTGATTTCGAATTGGCATATTTTTGAACGGGCTTTGCGACATCACCTTCTGAAAACGATGGTAGTGTTGAACCAACTCAGCCAGTAATGCCTAGAATGAATGAAAAGATGAGCTGTGACAAAAAAAGTAAGATGACAATAAAGCAAACGGAAGCTTTAGAGACACGGTGGTACAGCTACACTACACTATAGTTCAACGCTCATATCCGTTTCTAAAACTGGTACGGGTATACGTACACCCAAAACACAGGGTTCCTCGAACAAAAACATCCACACAGTGGTCGGGAAACAAAACGTTTCACGGCAAGAAGTCAGCTAACGATGACATTGTGGATGAACTAGTTTGAGACACGAAGCTCCACATCGCTCAATCGTAGATTGCGGAAGTACCTAAAATGGTTGCAAGGCCGCCTGATGGGGTCTAGTCGAGTCGTGAACGAAAGTGTATCTATCGGGGTGAGTGTGGCCTGTTGCCACCACGGTAGCGACAACAGCAGATATAAAAGCAACCACCCTCGGCGATCCACAGATGAGACAAGCAAGCGAAACAATCGCGTGATCAGTGTTGATTTATTGTGACCATCACTGTCGACCTCTACAATGAAGACGGTAATGAAACCCCTGTATTGAGGAATCACTTGAATCAGCTGCAACCGCTAATCCGTAGCTATTTACACTTACCTTCCTAGATCATCGACGAACAAAACTGTGTTAGCTATAACCATCGTATAACGAACAGGCTCTACACCAAGTGCAACCGAAATTGGTGATTGTCGCGAGCGAATAACCGGCGAGTATGCGTGGTAGGTCAGGTGTATGAAACGGTCAATCGGTATGGAAACCGAACACAGATACCGCACATGACTCAGGTTTTCGCATGTTGATATAAGGAAGGACGCTGCTCCAAGAGCTAATAGAATGCGAGGGATGAGGATCACAACGTAGCGCAAATTTTAAATGCGCCGATGAAATTACAGTAAAGCTGTTTCTTAATTGTTCAACCACATCAAGAGATATCAGCGTGAGTAAGTAAGGAGGAAGCACCAACTCTGGCGATGGCTTCACGATTGATGACAAAACGCCTGCAAGCGAATTGTTAAACTTAGCTAGCAGATCAACAGCCACCTGATCTGTAAACAGGCAAAAAGTCACCAAAATAGTGTTTACTTGGGAAACCGGGCGTGCGCAGGGACAACCCGGTAGCGCGTTCATGCAGTAGTCTCAGTCATCTTCTCAAAAGTACCTGTAAATCTAGAATCTGTTCAGTATGAATTGCCATCCCAGTTCACTCAGTCCAAAAATACGGTAATATCGCGCATCCAAAATACTCACAACACGTCATTTTCAAGTAGCCTCAAGTTGGCATCCAAAAGCTTACAGTCATTCAAACTATTCACAACACGTCATTTTCAAGTAACCTCAAGTTACGTCGCTCATGGTGAAGCTGTGAACGAATTGCCAACGTGCAGGGCGTGTTTCTTACTGGAGGCATGAGGCACGAGGGCTGGGATACTGTCAGGTTGCCCAAGCCTGGGAAGTCGAGAGGCGAAGTCGGGTTCGAACCACCAGTAAACTCGCGCTCTAACCACTTTGGCCATCTCGCCCCATGCGTCCTTACCCGTCCACCGATCCATGCTGAAATGATACCTACTTTACCAACCCCACACTGGTACAGCGTTCATCCTACCTGAGTAATACCTTGGGAAACAGCTCTATTGTTCAGCTGTAGCACCATTTCGGTGCCTAACTGCCATGCCACCCGAAAGTTGCACGAGGGTTGGGATACTGTCAGGTTGCCCAAGCCTAGACAGGGGAAGTTGAGAGGCAGAGATCGGGTTCGAACCACGGACCTTCCGGTCAGTAAATTCGTGCTCTAACCAATTGGTCCATCTCGCCCCTGTTTCCTACTGACCGGGTTCTGAAATGGATAATGCGGTGTACTGACGAGATCAAGATCAATGGTGAGTAAAAACTGGGGGGACCCTTACCTGAAATACTTCCGTACCAAGTGTGAAATTGGCGAATTCCACCATTATCTCCCCGTGGATTTTCTCAATGGAATTTTTCCAATCAATATTGAAACCTTTGATTATCCTGGTGACACGGGCTGGAAAACAAAATCCACAGATTTTAGAGAACGGATTTTTTGATGAACAACGATAGTACAGATAGAAGGTCTATGAAAGTTTGGACTGAGAAACGAAACTTCGATGTTGAACCACTAAACTGTGAAAAATAACGCGGGATTCTGTGCCTGGTGGAGAATGGGTTATTGTCCTTGTTGAATGAAGACTAACCCCCCCTCAGGATTAAACTACCCATGTGATATGGCCGGCGGGTAACTTCCACGGCTTTGTGGACATGAGTGCTCTTACGAGGTTCAAAAAGTCCGTGCGATCCGTCGAACTGAACGCAGAAATCCAACATTATCGTCGGAGATGGGTACCTACACTAGTCCACAGGGGCGCATTTGCGACAACATCCCGCAACACAACTGTCAGATGGAAAAATCTGCATTCAGGTGCCATTTGAAGCGCTGAAAAAAGGGGATTTGGCACCTAACTGCTGCCAAAGACAGGCATCACAAATGAGGATGCACTTCAGCAGTGATCGGATCACCAACGCTGACAAAGTGCCGATCTGAAATTCTCTCTTCGTTGCGAATTCGTTATCTTGCAAATGTAGCTTGTGGAGAGCTAGGCGTTTATCTATAGATTTACATCACAGCTGGATCAGCTGACTATGGGATCAGTGTTACCATCAACCACCGAGTCAATCCGGTTGAATCATTCGGCATAAACTATCGTCATCCAGCAAAAAGCTCTTCACCAACGAGTCGGCAAAGCAGCTGAGGCAATCCATGTAAGGAAAAACGACTCCCCTTTGTGCCATCAGATGTGACATGCAAGGAATCGACCCTTCGCCATGGTCCATAACTCACGTGGTCGTCCGATCCCAACGGCAAAACAACATCACGTTCTAGTTTAATTTCAATTTCTGTTTTGGAGCTGTCTTAAGCGATAAGACGAGGCGAGAACTAATGAAAGAAGTCTCATAAGACTGACAACACACCCCGTTGTGACGTTTGTGCTGAAATTTCAGCAGTTCTGCCCCGAGTGTGTAGCCAGTCTAGCAGAAGAGCCTTTGGTAGCCTTATCTGTTTCCTATGAACGGGTATGATTAGCCTGATACAGACCGATCAGCTGTTTATTGAGTGATACACGTGAGTTTACATTTGGAAGCCTGGTTAGGGAAACTAAATAGCACTTTAAAAACCGCGCTCATATGACCTGTGTCGACTAAACGGGTGACAATGGGCTTCCAAGTTGCTGTCAAACGTATGATTCTGATAGTGTGTTGGCCAGTCCTTGAGAGAACGGAGGCATATACGAAGAGACATCAAATTTGAAGTGAGACAAAATAGAACATCAGTGGGTTTTCTGTATGCAGATGTTGTATGCTTTGTTCCGAGGTGACGATCGGGAATGCACACCCGTCAGTGAAGTCAACACTGGGCCAAATCACTTAACGCTTTCAGCCATAGGCAGTTAATATTGCTTAGCTTCCAACTTGCTGGCTGCCAAAGCATCCAAACCCTTTGGACATGTCGTTAGTTGACCACATCAACTTTTTCTTCTGCTAGCTAGCACAAGTAGTGATCGGTTTTTGGTGTGTGGCGATGACACATACGCGAAGCGTACCCCAGACATCATGATCAGTGGGTTGAAATCACGACTTCGTAATGCTAAGCGCTGACGACGCGACTTGCCTTCAAAATCTAGCCTTCCCTGTGATAAAACGGAGACGCCGGATGATATGACTGCGAACAAAGACTACCGGTTCACACAGTCTGTTTCCACCCGGTGTTTGGAGGTGTAGACACCCCGAATGTTTGTGGCAGGCTAACATTAGGTCCTCTCACCGCCTCCAAATTTCATCAAAAAATCGTCCTGTGACGAGTCGCTTGAGCAGATCTACCAAACTTTTGAAGCAAGGTATATAACCGGGTCCCTTCCCAGGATCAGTAGAACAAAGCTACACGAATCATCATCATCGACAGCATTACATCAGGGTTCAACAGCGATGCTTCACTGCCGTACAACCATGATTTATTTGAAAGCCTTATTGTAGAGAAAAGAATAAAGGTGGACGGGGAAGGGACTTAGTGCTAACTTACCACAATCATTCCGAGGTGCCTACACCTCCAGACACCCACTCGGGCGATCTGGATAGAAACTGACAACAAGAACGCCATTGAAATCGGTTGGCAGTCATATCTTGTAGTGTCTTCAACCAGGCACAGTGAGAATCACGCGGTCCCCATCCTGGAAGGCCAGTAGCACCGACAGCATCCATACTATCAACTTTTTTCAGGGGTTGGCCACCTCTCTGTTTACGCCACTCCGAATTGGGCATGGAAAACAGCACTCTCTTCGGCAAACGATGGTTCGGCATACGCAACACGTGTCCCAACCAACGCAGCTTCTGGTGCTGGACACATTCTTTAATGGAAGTACCCGTTACACAACCGAAGACGCGCTTTCTAACTGCCTCATTACGGGTTCGCCGACACCAACTCACACGAGCTATGGTTCTGAGACAACGATTGTCGAACACCTGAAGACGTCTCAGTTCCGCTGCTCGAATAGGCCAAGTCTCACAGTCATACAACAAAACAATCTGTACTGTAGCTTGATACACACATCCCTTAAGATTCAGGGATGAAACAGTGTATTGTCCAATTCGATTCTTGGTTTCCTTGATTCATTGTCTGGATATTTTAGGTGTAACCTTGGAACAGTAGTCCTATTTTCAACCCATTCTACGGCAAAACATACACCCGAGGAGGGGAAAGTCAAATCTGCTGGTAATCGACTGGTTGTGTCGACCTTGTCATCAGTTACACAGATCAAAGGAATTCCACACAAACAAATCCGCTAGGAGGGAACTAAGCCCGGATGTCACGGAAACACCATAGGATTTCTCGTAAGGACAATCGGTGAACAGAAAATACGCACGTGCCGTGAGTAATCTGCGCAAAAAACGTGACAGGAGAAATAATACCTGTGTGATAAAAACTATGGAAGAGTGGTAAGACGACCAGAGATGTTTTCACATTCCTGATTTTGATGTTAAATTCAAAAGTCCATGAACTTACAAGGATTAAATAACGTGATTAATCCATCTAACTAGGATACCTCCATTCAAGTCTTCCAGTCATCGTACAATCAACTGACTGTAGGCCACTTGGTTAGGGCCAGAAACACTTAAACCTGTGAGTGAGTTGTGTTAACCCGAATGTCGGGCAGATATACGGCTTCGCGGGAACTTACCTTCATCACTGCGAACAGCTGATGAGCGTTCCATTTGATCGATACCCGAGGCGGGTGGCGAGGCAGGAGGATTGGCTTGAAAGTCGTGTACGAAGGCGATTAGACTTCCGAAATACGGCGTAAGGGCCTCGTTAATGAACGCCGCGGTGTACTTGGCCGCTGCCTCACGACATCGATTCACTTCTGGTGCATTACCTGCCCCTCGTTCCTGTGAACACACAATGCAACAGCTGGATATCTATATCTGTCACCACATCTATACTCAATATCTACAAATAGGTTGAAATCGAGTTCATTAGTTGTGTTGACAGAGCCAAATCAGACGTACTTTTTGATCCAACTTACTTTATGAGAGCGTTTCGAAGAACGCCACGCGAGAATTCACTGTAAAACGCAGTTTTCTACAAGGTGAGTGGACATCCTAACGAAAGCAGACACTTGTGACAAGATCTTATGCATGCTCCTAGAGTATACAACATTTGAAGTATATACGGGTCCCTATAATTCCAAAATTAACCCTAACCAACTTGTTTGTCAGATGACGGACCGAACTGCGAAGACGTGGAAGGCAAAGAACGTCATAGAAACCGCCAGCAACCAAGGTGTATGCCTTTCGAGAGAGTATTACACTACTTTTGGTCTAGCTGCTGTTTGACTCGAACGCAACATCCAAACAACGTGAAAATCTGCTTGATTTCATCGGAGTAAAGCAGACGTCGCCGGGTGGACTGCTTAGTTCCGAGTGTAACTCATCGGAACAACAAAACGAAACAAGGTCAGCGTCCACTTCAAGAAGGCTCAGTGTTTAAGGCGCCAGCTTACAGACTGGAAGATCCGTAGTTCAAACCCAACCTCAGCACCTCGACTGCTCCTGTCTAGGCTTGAGTAACCTGACAGTATCCCGGCGCTTGTGTTTCCCTCAAGTGGCATGGTAGCTGGGCACCGAAAGATTGTTACAGCTGTGTTTGTCCTAAACGGCCATGTTTGAGGAATTTTAGCGACGCAAGAAATCTACATTGTAGACTCCTTCAGGAGGCTGATCAGCCCTCTAATGTGGCCTAGTGTGGGGTGTTCTCGCTAGACAGTATGGATCAAAATCATTCTCTTGTGTGAAAATCGCTGTCTGAAAGGGGGAAAATGTCTGTAGCAACAGGTCGTTTGGGGGGAAGCAAGTAATTGTGTAACTCAGTCTGGATGGATCGATGGATCAAGTGCAACACTCGCCACCCCTAAAAAACACTTTTCCGGAAGAAGGTTACAAATAGCAGTTCCGTCAGTCCGAATTGGGTGTAATCACCATTTCCGTGGAAAGGAGAGGATACATTTCAGGGTAATAATCAAGATTCCGGAGTGGTGATGGCTCACTACAGGTAACACTAAGAATGTATCAGGCACTGGATGAATTTTAGCTACGAGATTCATTCGGCATTAGGCCACCGAAGATTGTCAGTATGTATGGGGGCCAAGATACCACACGGTCAACTAGGCGTGGGAGTAACTGTTTTCGATCCCAAGTTTCTCTTGACACCGAGGTCCACCTATCCCCGTATTTACAAAGCCGTACAATAAAAGTTGGGAGCATGCTCGAAACAGCCCGCATCCTAAGCTATTCACTAGCGAGGGAGGTCATTAGCTGCCGTTGAAATTTCACCATCAAGCAGTTGGCTGAAATTTTTTATTACAAACTATCCGATTAATTATACTCTATTTGCCATTTGACAGTGCATTTGCAACCACAAATTGTTCACAATCCACACAGGGGGTCACACTTGTCGGTATTAACCATATCCCCGCTTGTCAGTCTCGTATAGGGCGTCTGAAAACCAGACTACAGTCTATACTGGTTAAACTGGCATTCCCGCCCTTAACCAACCAGGAACTTGCTCGGATTCCTTATCCTACTATACCTCTCCTTACACCACCAACGACCCATTTATAGAAATAGCCGTGAAAAATGCCACAGGATAAATGGTGGGTTATCGAGCCAGTGACCGTAACCTGTTGAACGTTGTCTGCTGCCTTTGTAAGTATCCCGGCGCTCGTGTTTCCCTCAAGTGGCATGGTAGCTGGGCACCGAAAGATTGTTACAGCTGTGTTTGTCCTAAACGGCCATGTTTGAGGAATTTTAGCGACGCAAGAAATCTACATTGTAGACTCCTTCAGGAGGCTGATCAGCCCTCTAATGTGGCCTAGTGCGGGGTGTTCTGGCTAGACAGTATGGATCAAAATCATTCTCTTGTGTGAAAATCGCTGTCTGAAAGGGGGAAAATGTCTGTAGCAACAGGTCGTTTGGGGGGAAGCAAGTAATTGTGTAACTCAGTCTGGATGGATCGATGGATCAAGTGCAACACTCGCCACCCCTAAAAAACACTTTTCCGGAAGAAGGTTACAAATAGCAGTTCCGTCAGTCCGAATTGGGTGTAATCACCATTTCCGTGGAAAGGAGAGGATACATTTCAGGGTAATAATCAAGATTCCGGAGTGGTGATGGCTCACTACAGGTAACACTAAGAATGTATCAGGCACTGGATGAATTTTAGCTACGAGATTCATTCGGCATTAGGCCACCGAAGATTGTCAGTATGTATGGGGGCCAAGATACCACACGGTCAACTAGGCGTGGGAGTAACTGTTTTCGATCCCAAGTTTCTCTTGACACCGAGGTTCACCTATCCCCGTATTTACAAAGCCGCACAATAAAAGTTGGGAGCATGCTCGAAACAGCCCGCATCCTAAGCTATTCACTAGCGAGGGAGGTCATTAGCTGCCGTTGAAATTTCACCATCAAGCAGTTGGCTGAAATTTTTTATTACAAACTATCCGATTAATTATACTCTATTTGCCATTTGACAGTGCATTTGCAACCACAAATTGTTCACAATCCACACAGGGGGTCACACTTGTCGGTATTAACCATATCCCCGCTTGTCAGTCTCGTATAGGGCGTCTGAAAACCAGACTACAGTCTATCCTGGTTAAACTGGCATTCCCGCCCTTTACTAACCCGGGACTTGCTCGGATTCCTTATCCTACTATACCTCTCCTTACACCACCAACGACCCATTTATAGAAATAGCCGTGAAAAATGCCACAGGATAAAGGGTGAGTTGTCGAGCCAGTGACCGTAACCTGTTGAACGTTGTCTGCTGCTTTTGTAATGCACTACTCACAAGGTTGGTGAAAACTCCTCGACAGCCCACGACCGGTTTCGTCCTTCTTGGGGCTCATCAAGTAGGCGCAGTCCCCGAGTTCGCGTCAATCTTATGTTCTACTTGAAACCTTATGAGTAGCGCATTACAAAAATATACATGTATCGCGATACCTCGAATATCGTAGCGACCGAAACATGAGGCGGCCTGGCGCAGCACATTCAGTTGCCTGGAAACATCACAAACGAGAGATTCAGCTGGGTTCCAGGTGAGTCTCTCGAAAAACCAAAATTAGTTTGCAAATGAGTGCATATTCGCTAGTTGTCTGCTACTGTTCGGTCAATGTTGTCTCAGCTTCGGCCAATGGGGCTCACATACCGAATAAAAGTGTACCAGCCGGTTAGACTTACTCACTTGACCACCGTTTATCCAGAACGACCTACGTTGGCAAGCTATTTTAGACTGAGTAAAAGAACACACGCGTGCTCGCCCTAATCAATGCTGCATTGCTGTTGATGTGAAATGGATTGTGCCTGTGTAACAGGGACACCTGGTTTTCCCAAGTGTACTTGTTGATCAAATCCACATTTCACGGTATGGTCAAGCCTGTTGGCATAGGTGGGTTGACTGTAGCCGAACGGCTGACGCGATTTGTTAATGTAGATGGGCCAACCTTCAACCATTCAGCGGCTTTTGCAGAGGGATATTTAGGCGGTAATCGATTGATGTGGCCGACTATAACGAGCCCGTATGGAACCGTAAAAAGAGGGAAGGTCGGTATTGAAGCTAACTTGACCTCTTGATAGTTATCTCATCCATTTGCTTACTCCGCTGAATGTACCTTTAATCTTTAATCGTCTTGCTAGTTGTAACCACCACTCACCTTGCTGCAAAGGTCGTCCCGTCAGAAACTTGTGTATTAGTATGCGTCTGTGTATGCATGTGCGCAGCTGACCTACTCACCCCATGCGCGTTCGTGCCCGTTCGCTGAGCCTGCCTCAACTTGTTTTCGTGTGATTTCATCGCCAATGGGAATCACGAGACGGAAGGGACGACCGCAACCCACGCTACTGAGCCGTCATTCCGCTCGCCAAGGTTTGGTGTGCGGACGTGGACATTGCACTGTGCCGGTCAGTGACAGACTCGTGCACTTGTTGACGCCACGAACGTGGACAATTGAGGTTTGCTGTGCACATTCGCATACCCTTGTGTCAATAGTACCGGAGAATTACGAACCCAATTCTTCCTTTTGATATTCGGGATTGTCGAACCTACGCGTCACTCAAAGTTCCGTTTCGGGAACCTCAACGGTCGGATGCGGCCATGTGAATTCAGACTACCACCAACGGTTCGTATCAAACCTATCTGGACCGCCTAGAGGGTTCTTAACAAGGATGCTCAAACAGACGACCTTAGCGCTTTCCCGTTAGTTCACTACCATAATTGATACCTGGTCCGTTAACACAACAGGAATTCGGGTCATTTCACAACAGACTGAACAAAGACTAACCCTAACCATAGAATATTGCCAAAGAAAGGTCATCTGATAAGAGTTCTTCTGTGAACTAACGTGACAAAACCGTTTAAGTCTGTGCAGAAGGGAGACTCATTCGAAATCTGTCTGAAACTCTCGGTCAGTTAAAGAACGACTGTCTACAGGTTGGAGATCCGGAATGATCAACCGCAAAAAATGTGTTTGGAAGGTAGCAAAAGACAATTATCGAAAGCACCAACTTCAGCTAATCACACACCATGTGATACTGGCTTGATGAGCAAGGTGTTATATCTTGCTGATTCGCCAATCTGTTGTATCTGACTGCTGACCCCAATCCAGTGCCTGGTGCCGGAAAAAAAGATTCACGGAAGGGAACACAACAGCCATAATCCGAATAAGCGAGTGCGTGCGTGCGAGTGCAAAAATAAAACGGCCTCAAGCTATTTATTGGAGGGACACTGTCTGGACTTGGTCCAACGCTGATGCATACTATTTGGCTTTGATACAAGGCTGTGACGCGCTGCATGTTACGTTGTCTGTCTGGTCAGTATCTATCAGAGCTAAGGGTCTCAGTAGATTTCGGGTTGCTTTCAGAAATCTGACCTTCCTAATAGAATGAATGAGGAATTAGGTGTACGGTGACGTAGCGAAATTGCCCCAAGAAACAAAAACTTACCGTCAAAACGCTTATGATCAGATCGTAATTGTTGATCAAGAATACCCACTTCAACCGTTGTTTGGGCAGGAAGTCTGACAGGCGCACGAGTACTTGCTCCAAGTGTGTGTGCAGCTGAGCTAAGCGGCTTAGAATGCGAGCATCGATAGAGGGCGGTTCAAGTTCATGTGGTGTGGACGACGCAGAGCGTGTAATCTGTTCACCGTCAGGTCGCTTGGAGAAAGTGGTATCAGAATGACTGTGGGACAGTTCTGAGGACGAACCAGCACGACGACTGTCAGACGGCTGTTTCGTCGAGGACAACGAAGTATCGGATAGCAAGGGTGCTGAAAAGCAGAGGGGAGGTGGCGAAAACACAAGGGTCAAGTGGTAGCAGACGATCCGGCTATATCAGCAGTTCATACCATGACCTAAGCGTCACGCGAAACCAAACCTAATGAGTGAGTAGTCCATGGTAGAAAGACCCCCTGCAGCAAAGACTCTACTACAATTTCGTAAACGCACATGCTAGGATAATCACTGAATGAGTTTTCAAGTCATTGAACGCACTATCCGGCCGAAATTTGTTTCTGCTGTACAGGCTCCCTGGAACCTTTAGGTGAGACGTGGTAACCCCCCGGTGAGGGGCAATCGAATAGCAAGGCTACTTAGGAACATAAGGTTGCCAGAAACCCGGGGACTGCGCCTACCTGATGAACCCCAGAAAGGGCGAAATGGTCGTGGGCTGTCGACGGATTTTCAGCAACCTTATGAGTAGTACATTACAAAGAGGCTACTTAGGATACTTATCGAAAATGTTCTTCACACTGGGATGGACAGGTCGCATTGCGTTCTGCAAGGCTCGGTGCGTAGTGAGGATTAGGAATTTTTGGCTTCTTTAGAATAAGCTCTATAGCGGTGGTTGCTTATTGTACTGTGTGTCAGGTAGCGTGAAACAGTTACACGTAAAATAGAGTACGCACTTCCGGGATAGCTGTGTCCAATCGAATGTAGACTGGCCGCCAGCTCAGCGTACCGGCGGGCAACAGGATGAGGTCGTAGCAGCGAGTAGATACGAGCTGGCAAGTTGGCTCCACTCAGACTACCGCCTGGATTCGCAGAAAGGGCGCGAGCGCTACCTGCGAAGGCGTTCACGTCAAAGTCGGATTGAAGAGAGGCGATGTGTGCGTCTAGCCTGTCAGTCACATGTACCCAAAAGCTTTCTGTTATGGAGGTCCAGAATCTGGAAACAACCAGAAAAAACGGTTCAATGCCTGTTCGAGAATGGGACCTATTCAAGCATATATTGGGTCAACTTTATTGCGATTTACTTGTCAAGGACTGGCACGTTGCGATGATGAGCCACTCGAAGCAACGCATGCAGCAACTGAAGACAAAGTAACATGCCGAGAGCGTCATGCGACATGCTCGGAATTAAATGGCTTTCAATTTGTTTGTGTAGTAAGCTGAAGGTTCTTCCCAGCACCTGGTCGAACAGAGCGATGAGAGCGCCGCCATGTTCAGTACGACGATGCGTTGAGTCAGTTGTGGCTGGTGACCGAACTGTGCCAGTACTGAGAAGGAAAAAGTCCGACAGGAAGAAGTACTCGCGACACACGGCATCCAATAAGGCAAAGTGGACGGAGCGGAACAATACTTCGGCGGGATACTGAATGGAATTGGAGGAAACAGCACGGCACTGAGAATACTAGAAAAATCAACGTGAAGCGCAGACTAATTGAAACCTGTTTGAAAAGACATTGTTAGGGTTCGAAATGTACAACAGCCTTTGGAAAGTGTTGAATCGTGAGTGGCCGTCTATTGGTTACGCAGAAACTGAGCTTGCCAGACTACGCGATAAGAAAACAGTGAGCCCGAGAAGGGGCTGTATTGTCAGGAAAAACATACAGAGCTTCTGCGAGATGGCTCAAGTGGTTAGAGCGCGAATTTACTGACCGGAAGGTCCGTGGTTCAAACCCGACCTCTGCCACTCGACTTCCCCTGTCTAGGCTTGGGCAACCTGGCAGTATCCCAGCCCTCGTGCCTCCTTCGTGTTGCATGGCAGCTAGGCACCTAAAGGGTGCTACAGCTGGACGATTATTTTATTTTATTATTCTGCGTAAGTACACAGAATGGCTAAATGACCAACTGTGGTCATTCGCTTGTTCGTTCTGTCCAGCCAATGGCGATGTTCCTGTCGTGAGCAACTTCACACCCACTCCGCTGGTCGGATGCTGCTAAACCGTGTTTGGTAAGCTCCGCCAACGCGCCTGCTTTCCGGGACGTGTGATAACAATAGTGACCTCAGGGACGCGTCGTCCTCTGCGCATGTACTTTTCATGTCTGGAAGCGTCCCGACAGAAAGGGAGACCGACTCTAGGAAAAGGACTTGGAAAATGAGCATCTGACATATTCTGCTGAAAGCAACAACAGCGAATTCATCGACCATGGTCGGAAAACGTGCGGATATGGGGGGGGATACAAAAGTGAAGCTCAGTAGCTGCGGAAAATCATACTTCTAAGGAGTACCACGGTAAGGTTGAGTTAATTCACGTATCGTGTGAATGGCTCTCTCTAGACCGACTGGCGCTTGAAGCATAGAAACCGGAATGGGCCATTTTAGCTGTCCTTTGAGTTGGTCACCCAAAAAGGAAGCGACTGTGGTGGGGAAAACCGCCAACAATGAAACCCAATGAAGATTGTCCTTAAAACTGGCAGCTTAACCCTTAAGCTACAGGTTACGGCTTTATAGTGCAGCGGCGCAGCTCTTCTACATTTCTGGCACAATAGGGTTCGCATAGCAGAATTCCACGAAATTTAGGGAAAACAAGGGAAAGTGGAGACAATACCTTAACGTCAGCCATAGCAGCGACATGAGGAAGGATGATGGGTGCTTCCAACTCAGTACTGCCCAAAACACGAGTGGCACGCTCTCCGAGTCCGAACAGACCGAGTCGGGTATTGCTCGGTGTTGGAGCATGGCCGGTTGCGTTCATCGTTGTGAGTGAGCTCGTGGAGGAGAATGTCATCGATCCGAGTACAGAACTTCCGACACCAGAAGCCGGATTCTGTTCATCAAGACGTTTTCCCAGAAGTAGATCCTTTTCTGCGGTTGTGTCGAGCTGGAGATGGGGTCAGGAAAAAAAACGAATCAGACCTAATAGAGGTTCTAAAAGTAGAGAACACGTCGTAACCGGATCCACTGATAACGCCTCAGTCTGCATGTTGTAAGATCAGCATAGAAAAACGCAGGCGGCTGGACCACTATCCACATAGAAAGGCATTGTGTTGAAATTCTATCGGAGTACCAGTAAAGCCCTCCACAGCCCAAGGATCACCAAGAATTACAAAACTAAAAATAATCTCAAGCCATGTCAGCCTCGAGATGGTGATGGCAGCCAAAACGACTTGATCGCTGCATACATCAGAATGAGTATGCAAAGTCAAGCAACTGCCGAGGCCTTTCGTCTTTCTCTGTCGTTATCTAGTAACTCTTGTCCTGCCCCACCTTCCCATATTGCCTCTACAGACACCAGTGGTAGACACTTTTAGTCAGGTGGTCACAAAAGTAGTCAATAAAACATTACTTTTCGCCTCCTCTCACTCAAAATTAACTGCAGTGCAGCGAACACCGTGCAAACTCTTGAATAGACGGATCAATAAAATGATTCTGTGAGCACAATCTTCATTTTGTAACAGAGGTCCGCTTAACTTCTGAAACCCGGGCGCAAGATTTAAACACAGCGCTTAAGGTATTCCTCTACTCATACGTTTCCGACGACCTGGTTCAGGCAATACTGTAGTTGCGGCAATAATTTGTGCCGGTGTTAGTATACCTTACAGTTCTGGAGCTCAGGACCCCACGAATAACCGTCTCTATGCCGTTCATCTGTCCGGTCCAGACCGACGAGAGGCAAAAGGCCATTCACTACGAAGAGTTTATACATTACTCTAATTGCCCGAAATCTCAAGCAGGACGCCTCGGATCACCTGAGAAAACCATCACTGATATGCTTAGGTTATAATTCACAAGAACGTAGTGAATATGATGAATAGAATAGGCAGCTTTCCACCCGTCATCAGTCGTTTCTCAGTAGCGCGTATGGAATTCGAGCTCGAGGTAGCTTCGTGGTTAAAACATGAACTTAAGGTCTGTGATTCGAACTCAGTCCCAAGATCCCAATCGCTCTTGTCTAGGCGAGATGGCCCAAGTGGTTAGAGCGCCAATTTACTGACTGGAAGGTCCGTGGTTCGATCCCGACCTCTGCCTCTCGACTTCCCCTGTCTAGGCTTGGCGAACCTGGCAGTATCTCAGCCCTCGTGCGACCTTCGGGTGGCACGGCAGTTAGGCACCGAAATGAACGACTCTCTAGGCTTGAACAACCCGGCATCTCATGACTTATATCTAAACAAACTCAAATTTGGGGAGAGCATGACTTGGGAGTGAATGACAACTTTTTCTAAGGGTCCACGTGATCCTCCGTCTGAGCCTGGTGGGAGACACTGCGAAACACGGCTGTGAACCCTTGCAACTGACCTCCTTGGTGTCGTTTCTATCCAAACTGCTTGAATGAGTGCTCGGAGCTGTAAGTAGCTCGTTTCCCTTCACTTTCTCCGGGAACTTTACTTAACTAAGCTGCTACTGTTGTGCGGTACTCAAGCCCCATGGTTTGCCCATTACTTTTGCGTCAGTGGTGCGATGATGGCGACCACTGTGCTCCGTAGTGATTCTGCAAAAAACCGTAATGAGGAGAAATTCACTGACAAAGCAGGACGGACTTGTATGAGGACTTACTTGCAGTTTATTCAGTTTTGTGCAGTAGGCTTTAAAATAGGAATAATAAACCTTGCTCATAGTAGTCACGTATTCGTTGCGTATTTCGATGGCCGTTTCACGATCATGTGCCAGAAGAAACTCATTGTAGAATCTGGAAGAAACAATAAGGGGAACGTAATGATGGGCCGATGCGCAGAACCTACAAGTGTCAAGAACCATATGATCTCCTTTCCCTGCGTGCAACAAGCCATCTAGACGTCTAAGAAGGTTGTCTCAAAGCCAACTATTACCTTCGGGTGGAGTTCAACATATCCTTAAATCAGCTAGTCCCTCTTTCAGTGTCCCGATTCTGAAGAGGACGTGAAAACTGCTCCCCGTAATGAGAGCAAAAAGGATGTATACATGGATGAACGATTTTGCAGTCACCCTGAAAGTATCTCCGACTGACAGTTAGCTGGAGTGGACGACAGGTCCAAAGCTGAAACAGTTGTCCCCCCTCTGAGAAAAACCACTCCTTGCAGAAGACCACTTCTGTTCGATCATTTAAGGTATTGATTCCAAGTTTGTAAACACCACCTTGGAAGCCATATTCCGCAACTAACACAGTCTCTTCCGAACTATTTAAGACCGTAGGCAAGCAACAAAGGAAAAGATCGGCAACCACACTCACCTGTATTTGAGCATCTGATTCTGTGGAATCTGATAGTTTGTCAACGGTTTCCGCAGGGCATAGATCTTCTGAAGAAGATACTCGCGAATCTTTGAAACGGCCTGAAGAAAAACAGAAAAAGACATGAATATATGGTTCCTTACAGGCTGTATCCGACAACGTATGACCCAAAACCCATGGCATCCTTTTGGCACAGCTGTGTCTAGACTCATGAAGAGGATAAGGATGGACACATAGGCCACCGAGCACTAGCATACATAATAATGTACGTTGGGCGTTTGTGCGTGGGGGGGGGTGATGACCCGCCACCTTGTGAAGTTATTCAAGTGACCAAGTCAGAGAATGCGTATTCAAGATCATCAGCGTTGGTGAGCACCCCACATATGCATCAAATCAGAGGCCGACGGTACTATTACAAATGTTGGCAAGAAAAAACCTCATGTGGCACAAGAGGCATCCACGAGTATTATGGAACACGACAGCCATAGTCGTCGAGAAATGAGCTCGGATACACAAACAGCCTGAGGAGCGCGACCGGTGAGGCAACAACCCCAAGGAGAAACACTTCCAAAGTGATTTGGATTACTCCACAGTCGGAATCCGATCATCGTTACAATCAGTAACCGAATGGAAAACACTTTCTGATCACAGTATATGTGTAATGCGTTACTCACAGGGTTGCTGGAAATTCGTCCACATCCCACGACCGGTTTCGCCCTTCTTGGGGCTCATCAGGTAGGCGCAGTCCCCGAGTTCCCGTCATTCTTATGTTTTACTGGAGACATCACAAACGAGAGATTCCGCTGGGTTCCAGGAGAGTCTCCCGAAAAACCAAATTAGTTTGCAAATGAGTGCATTTCGCTAAATTCGTGCAATTTTGGTTCAAGTGGAACATAAGGTTGACAGACACTCGGGGACTGCGCATACCTGATAAGCCCCAAGAAGGGCGAAACCAGTTGTGGGCTGTCGACGAATTTTCTGCAACCTTATGAGTAGTACATTACAAAGATATACATGTATCGCGATATCCCGAATATCGTAGCGACTGAAACATGAGGCGGCCTGGTGCAGCACATTCAGTTGCCTGGATACATCACGAACGAGAGACTCAGCTGGGTTCCAAATGAGTCTCTCGAAAATCCAAATTATTTGCAAATGAGTGTACTTTGCTAATTTCTGCTCCCTTTGTATCAATAGAATAATGACTCGTTACAATTACAGTGATCAATAGCATTTAACAGAGTTCCGTATCGTAATCACGTCGTCCCGTGGGACAACAACACGAAGTAAGAATAACTATTCCAAGACATGTGTTGTGACTTGCTGAACGGTAGTGCCACTCTGTATCGGTCCCTTGGCTTCCTGCTCCGCCCACTATGGTATGTCAAAAGGCACGGTAGCTCTACACGGCCCTTTATGGAGACAAAGGGAAATTATTACAACTGTAGTTATAGGGTAATCACAGAGCGGGCTGTCGAGGGGTTTTCAGCAACCTTATGAGTAGTGCATTACAAAATAATCAGAAAGTGTTTCACAAGGTCATGTTAGAAACTCTGTGAGGGGGCGAGAAGCAATTCTAGCTGCCACGATTTCGATCACCGGAAAACGGGAATGTGGAACGCACACGCCAAGCCTTGGAGACGGAGGCATGTTCAGTTTGTTCGGAAATTGGGTAGCTACGCACTGAAGGCGATAGCTTTGATGCACGAGCGCAATTGACTGCGCGATTGGGCCATTTCCGCCAGTGTCATTAACCATTGGTGATTTGAGTCCCGGGTCCCCATCCAGGAAGGCGGCAGTTGACAGCCCGACTAAATTTACTGGCTAGTGTTTTCGTACTCCGTTGATTACTAATCCGATGTTCCCACCAGACCTGACCAATGCTTCGGAGACACCGATGATCAAACACTGACATCTTCCGTATGTCCTTTGTGCGTGGGATTCATGTCTCTGATCCATAAAGCAGTATGGATCGCAACACCGCACTGTAAACTCTTCCCTTGACAGAAAATCGGTCTCCTCGTTTTCACGGTTACTTCATTTATTCATTTACACACTGGGATAAAAATCAGTATTCATGTGCAGGCGTGCTGATGTGTGCTATCTACATGATTTTATCTTAGCCCAAAATAAAAACCCACTACCTAAGCTTGACATCAGTCAGGAAGCAAGCATAGAGATATAAGCTATTGCACGATACATCGGGTTTATTTCTTCACCTGTATCTCTTCAGATGTATACTACAGAACGATGTCAGGCGAATAAACAACATACGACAAGTCTTTATCAGCTGGTTATCGGATCATTGCCCACGATAACATCGATTCCTTACGTTCACTCAGCTCTGGTTTCCACCTTCTGATAGCAATAGATTAAGCAGGTCAGTGGTTGAGGTGCAAGCTTACTGACCGGGAGGTTTGTGGTTCGAACACAACCCCAACATCCCCACTGTTCCTGTCTGGGCTTGGGCAATCCGGGACTATCTTATCTCTCGTGCTTTCTTCGGGTGACATGATAGCCAGATACCGAAAGGGTGTTAAAGCTGAGGGTTCACATTCA
>NW_008752154.1:222405-234035 GCF_000715545.1 Opisthorchis viverrini | reverse complement strand
ACTTGCTGAACGGTAGTGCCACTCTGCATCGGTCCCTTGGCTTCCTGCTCCGCCCACTATGGTATGTCAAAAGGCACGGTAGCTCTACACGGCCCTTTATGGAGACAAAGGGAAATTATTACAACTGTAGTTATAGGGTAATCACAGAGCGGGCTGTCGAGGGGTTTTCAGCAACCTTATGAGTAGTGCATTACAAAATAATCAGAAAGTGTTTCACAAGGTCATGTTAGAATCTCTGTGAGGGGGCGAGAAGCAATTCTAGCTGCCACGATTTCGATCACCGGAAAACGGGAATGTGGAACGCACACGCCAAGCCTTGGAGACGGAGGCATGTTCAGTTTGTTCGGAAATTGGGTAGCTACGCACTGAAGGCGATAGCTTTGATGCACGAGCGCAATTGACTGCGCGATTGGGCCATTTCCGCCAGTGTCATTAACCATTGGTGATTTGAGTCCCGGGTCCCCATCCAGGAAGGCGGCAGTTGACAGCCCGACTAAATTTACTGGCTAGTGTTTTCGTACTCCGTTGATTACTAATCCGATGTTCCCACCAGACCTGACCAATGCTTCGGAGACACCGATGATCAAACACTGACATCTTCCGTATGTCCTTTGTGCGTGGGATTCATGTCTCTGATCCATAAAGCAGTATGGATCGCAACACCGCACTGTAAACTCTTCCCTTGACAGAAAATCGGTCTCCTCGTTTTCACGGTTACTTCATTTATTCATTTACACACTGGGATAAAAATCAGTATTCATGTGCAGGCGTGCTGATGTGTGCTATCTATTTTATCTTATCTTAGCCCAAAATAAAAACCCACTACCTAAGCTTGACATCAGTCAGGAAGCAAGCATAGAGATATAAGCTATTGCACATCGGGTTTGGTTTACTTCTTCACCTGTATCTCTTCAGATGTATACTACAGAACGATGTCAGGCGAATAAACAACATACGACGAGTCTTTATCAGCTGGTTATCGAATCATCAAGGCATTGCCCACGTTAACATCGATTCCTTACGTTCACTCAGTTCTGGTTTCCACCTTCTGATAGCAATAGATTAAGCAGGTCAGTGGTTGAGGTGCAAGCTTACTGACCGGGAGGTTTGTGGTTCGAACACAACCCCAACATCCCCACTGTTCCTGTCTGGGCTTGGGCAATCCGGGACTATCTTATCTCTCGTGCTTTCTTCGGGTGACATGATAGCCAGATACCGAAAGGGTGTTAAAGCTGAGGGTTCACATTCACCTCAATATTCAGGGTTTCCTGATGCCTTACGAAGTAGGTGTGAAAACACTGCACTTTTAGGCATAATACACTACTCATATGGTTGTTGAAAACTCTTCGATAGTCACCGACCGGTTTCGCCCTTCTTGGGGCTTATCAGGTAGGCGCAGTCCCCAAGTTTCCGTCAACCTTATGTTCTACTTGAACCCAAATTGCACGAAATTAGCGAAATACACTTATCTGCATACCAATTTGGTTTTGGGAGCCTAGTACAGCACATTCAGTTATTTGTAGACGTCATCAACAATAGATTCAGCTGGGTTCTAGGTGAACCTCTCGTCAAAACCAACTTGGTATGCAAATGAATGTACGTCACTAATTGCAGGTTAAGTCCGTTAGGTGGAGGTATAAGGATGGGCCAGGAGAGGAGTCCGCTACCGGCTGCTGCCGACCCCAGTTGTGCGCAAGTCAAATGTAATTGATGCGATATTGATTAGAAGAATGATCACCCGTGGGAGATCCACTCTGCCGGACACGCACAATGAATGTTGCCAAATACATCGCAAGTCTAGCGCTTTGAACAACATGAACAAAAGAGGGAAGAAGTTAACCAAGGTAGTGATGAAGATATCCCCCATTACATCAAAGTTTGAAGAACACCAAATCTGAACAAGGGACATACAATTCAAACGGATCTAACACCCATCTTACAAGAGTTTTGGGCGGGTGAAAAAGCGGTAGCTAGACACACATACCTTGATTTTGAGTTTTTTCAGTAGCACATTGACATCTTCAAAAGATCGGTAGTCGACCATCGACTGTTCCAGAGAAAAGTTGATCTTATGGTCCAGTTCATGGAGGTTCTCAAGAAACTCTTGCTCTGTAACTGGGGTGAAGAGTATGTGCCTGGAAGAGATTAGAAAGAACGACTTATTAATCTGCGCACACAATGTCAAACACAACCGATATCGTGAGTGCAACCAATATGTTGGCTAACCCGCCTTCAAGCTTGGGCATACTATTCAAGCTAATTTCGTCACTGAACTGAGCAGGTACATCGTCATCATCATTGAAGGCAACAAATCAGCAACAAATGCTGGTGCTTAACTGTCATATAACCAAGAGAAAAAAAGGCTAGTGGAAAGGCAGTAGATGAGCGGGGACTTATGGCCAGAGTAAGGTCGGTGAAATCCGCAACGAAGAGACTGGACCTTGCTGTGGTGTGACGGTTTGCGCAACTCAGCGACCCATTGAGCTATACTGGGAGGTGTCCCCGCGACACTCACAGGATCTTTCATGCCAACTTGGTCAATGGAGAGAGATCTGACGAACACAGTCACTTGGTCCTCCAGGTTGAAGTTGGAACATGTGGCGACTTGTTCCGTAGAAATGGTAATGCATTTGCATTTCCCGCCTAACACCGCTGCCTTGCGGTTAGGCTTTTGAGCCAAAGGCTCTGGCTGAGAACCTTAATCGTCCTCCCCTAGAAGTATCCCAGCTTACGTACAATCATGACACCTACAACTAACAGTAATCTCACGCCACATCGGCCGTCGCGTGGTATTATCAGTCGCCTTAGTTGCTGCACACAGTAGGGCGGGTAGGCGAAAACAGGCTACTGCTGACGCCTCCTTTTTCCCTTTCCCATACTTCATCCCCCTCTCCCCACCCCGTTAATAGCTCTCCCCTTGTAGGCCCAGCACTTAGGACTGATGACTCCGTTCGTCATGCATCGGTTTTGCGTGCAGTATATGCTCGTCACATGGCGCCTACATCCTTAGGTATCTCTAAATCAAGCTTCAAGCATCGACGCCAAGTTTATCTGGCCCTCTTCAATGTGCGCACTCTGAAACAAGCAGGACAACAAGCTGCTTTTGCTCACACTGAACTCGCTTGGCATTGATGTGTGCTGAGTCTCAGAAACAAGAATTCAACATGCACGCAGTGATTGGGACAACAGCCCAATCAGTCTCCACTCGCTTCCGGCCGCGCACCTCTGGTGATCCATAGGCTGCTGCGGCGAGATGTGCAGGGGCTGGTATCGTCCTGAGTCAGCGGGCGGAAAGATCTCTGCTTGACTTGAGACCCATTGATAGTCGTTCGTCTGGGAACATCGGTAAAAGAGTCTCACAAGCGATAACTTGATAGATGTCTGTTTATGGTATCTGCCTACGTCCCAACTGACTGTAGCTCCGACGCCATCAAAGTTTTATGAGGTCTTGAATGCCCTGTCGCGGTGAGCTAAAAGCTCAGAAATCATGGTGGTTGCCGGAGATATGAATGCACAAGTGGGCAGGCTTAGCGTATCTGGGACTCAAGTGCGAGGTCGACACGGACTGAACTCAGTATGTACGGACAACGGCGAACGATTGCTTCAGCTGTGCGCTGATCGCACCGAAATGGCCGAATTCGTCTAGCCACATGGTGCCCACCAAGGGCATGCAGGCCACAAACTCAAATCAATCGCACTGCCATCAGTTACCGATGGCGTGGATAAATAACTGACTGCTGCTCGTTATGGAACACCTTTGTAGGTTCTGACCACGCGCTCGTCCGGATTCGCTTCTCCCTACGTTCTCCAGGGCCGCCTAAGATGTGGACAAATCGCTTGGCAACTGAGAGACTGGCAGATCCGGATGTCAGACGAACTTACCAGAATCATCTTCTAGAGTCCCTTCCAAATGCGCCACCATCAGATGTGAACTGATACTGGGACGGGATTGTCTCCTTTTTGCATAGTGCTGGAAATTTAGTCTGTGGCCCGCCATCACCAGGCCCGCTCAAGCATTGAATATCAGACCGAACGGTGGCACTACTTAAATTTCGGAGCGTCCGAGCAGATTGTGAAGTGCTGTGGATACAGAGAGCCAAGAAAATGAAAGAGACCGGTAGCGCCCGAATACTATTTCAGTTGAACCGTGCGACCGGCCCCCGGAAACCACCTGTGAGCGAAACCACCAATGATCAGGAGTGACCATCTCGAATAAAGAAGAATGCCTCGAACAGTGAGCCGATTACTTGGAACAACAATCGTCATGGCCACCAGCTGGCACTCACCTGGAGCCCACAGGTGACATAGAACCCTGGAAAGTGAACTTGGAACCGCCTCAGCCTCGGAGCTTTACGACTGCGGATGACCTTCCACCAGCGTTGTTCCCCCGCAAGTCCCGTCAGAGCTTGTCTGGTCCGTTTCCTTGCATCTGTAAAAAGGAGTACGTCCCGAACAACTGGGGAGAGTCGGTTACAGTGCTCATTTTCAAGAAAAGGTGTGTGGCAACCACAGAGAGATCAGCTTGACCCCGGTCGTAACGAGGCTGTTGGCGTCAATTGTGCTTCGTCGCCTTACGGTGGCTTGCGAAATACTGACTTGAGAGCAGCAAGCGGGATTCCGGCCTGGTGGGGGTTGCGTTGACCACATCTTCCCACTCCGTCGGATGCTAGAACAACGTCATACGTATAAGCGGCCCACAATTCTAGTGTTCCTGGATTTCCAAGGCTCATTCGACTCGGTTGACCGGTATGTTCTTCTTCACACGCTTGCCCACCAAATAATGTCCCGGTATTTCGTGAACATAATAAGCTCTTTGTATTCCCAGACTTCCAGACGTGTGAGAGTATACGGCGAGATCTCCAAAAGCATCCGTACACACAAGGTTGTGTGTTTAACTTCATGACAAACAAAACCATGGAACGAACACTGGAAGCTCTCCAAAACCCCGGTGTTCAAACATTGTGACAAAAACCTTGTCGACCTGGAATATGAAGATGACATCGTTTTCATCCTCAAAGAGCAGAACTGAGGAGGATGAACTGACCAAAGTCATTCCGTCCTTTGTACCCGTAAAGTGTAAGGTCATGTTCCTGGACATGCAGTCACTGAACACACCACTTACAATCCAGGGAGAGGCACTGGAAGTCGTGGAGCGTTTTACGTATCTTGGAAGTTGTATTATTTCTGATTGAAGTGTGACAAACGCGGTCAATGCACGAATATGCAAGGTCGCGTTTTCTAATTTGGGACACCTATGGCGTCAAAGTGGTGTGTCCCTGAATCCAAAGGAACCATCGTATGCCGAAGAGAGTGCTGTTTCCCACGCCCAACTCAGAGTGTAAGCAGAGAAGTGGACAACCCTTGACCTGGCACAGGGGTGTGAAAGAAATCACGAAACGCTTGGGTGCTGTCGGTGCTACTCGCCTTCCAGGATGGTAACCGCGTGATCCTCACTGCGCCTGGTCGGAGACGCTGCAAGATATGGCTGCCAACCGATGTCAGGGGCGATCTTGTTGTCAGTTTCTATCCAGATTGTCTCAAGGGACACTTTCAGCAAGCTAGCGCCAAATCGCTTCCCTGTCCACCTTTATTCTTTTCTTCACCATAAGGCTTTCGAATGAATCATGGTTATACGGCCGCGAAGCAATGGTGTTGAACACTGGTTTCATGCTGTCGATGACAAGGATGATGAAGGCCGGTGGGGGCGAGACGGCCCAAGTGGTTAGAGCGCGAATTTTCTGACCAGAAGGTTTGAACCCAACCTCTGCCTCTCGACTTCCCCGGTTTATGTTTATCCCAGCCCTCGTGCAACCTTCGGGTGGTATGGCAGTTAAGCACCAAAAGGGTGCTGCAGCTGAACGATGAAGGTTACTGAATTAATTTCAGGATATCTGTTCGCACACGGTTTCCAAAAAAGATGTTCTGTATACTGCTTTCTCATAATAAGTGTTTTTAACGGATTGAACGGATGAAGGAAGGTGTTTTGCGATATGGTAGGGCTAGTATTTATTCGGACGTCTGTCTAGGGGCAGTCAGCTGAAAACTGGTAACGGGAAGCAAATGAAGGTAGTCCTGAGGCAAATAAAATCTAACTTGAGGCTGACAGACAACGGTTTCGTCCAACTGCTTCTCTTGTACGTCACATTTCGTTACACAGAGGTTAGAGGCGCTCCCAGAGATAAAGTTTGGCGGACATAATTCGAAAGAAATTCCAAATGAACTTCATCATGTTTCAATTGTGACAAGGCAGCTCGGCTGGCAACGCAGTTTGGGCTGACCAGTTGTCGGGAGTGGTCAGCAAGAGAACTGGGGAACAGCCTACGGAAACATGAATTTGTCGTCTCGCAGTCGAGTAACGTAGCATGTTACACACATCCATTGAGATTCGGGTATGTGCCTCATTGATTGCATAGGTATCTCAAATGAGCGAACCCGACGGACCCAAGCCTTAGAGGTTTGTGCATTGACCTCATCTGTCACATTACAATCAGAACAAATTCAACTTCCAAGATACGTAAAATACTCCACAAATGAGTGTCTCTTCCTGAATTGCAAGTCATGTGCTCAGTGAATGCATGTCCAGGAGCATAACCTCACATATTTTGGGTGCAAAGCAGGACGGGTTGACTTTTTTCAATTCATCTAAAAACACCTGCGCCTTCTTCCCTTCGAAGACAAGAACAATGTCGTTTGCGCATTCCAGATCGACAAGGTTTTTGCCAGCAGCATATCAGGGTTTTGAATACCTTCCAGCGTTCGCCTCATCATTCAGTCCATCGTGAAACTGAATCGAAATGGAGAGAGTGGGTAACGTTGTAGGACACCTATTTGAGTGCGGAATGTTTTGAGGAGTTCTCCATATATACACAACAGGAAGCACGAGAATACAAACCTCCGGGGCACTTCTTGCGAAGCAATGGTGTTAGGGAGAACAAATCGGTCAGCTGAGGTGAACGCGCTTGGAAATCCAGGAATATCAAAGTGTTGTGGTGTTGTTCTAGAACATGGGAAATGCAATGCTGTGGTCATGACAACTCCTACCAGATTGGAGTTCCACCTACTGCTCCCCAGTGCACGTTTCGCTAACCATCACAAGGCAACGAAGGACAAGTGACAGTATCGTTACGACTGGAGTCAAGCTGATTCAGACTTCATTGCCGCACTCATTACGGGCCGTTTTTGAAAACGGCCACCGACTCTCCCAAGTTGTCTCGCATAGTCTCCTTTCCCTAGATTCAGGCAAACAGATCAGACAAGCACTGTCCAAGGACTTCACTCCCATCTTTGAACAGTGCATGTGGGAGGTCGTCCGGACCAGAAGCTCGGTGGTCTTGGAAGAAAATATACAGTCACAAATCTCCGAGGCCACAAGGGGTTCCGATTCCACCACCAAGGTTCTACCTCACCTGTGGAATTCAAACAACTGGCAGAGATTGATCACGAGAACTGTTGTCCGGCGATCGAGATGTCCTTCTTTATTCATTATGGTCACGTCATTTTAATCCTTGATGATTTAGCTCACAGGCGGTTTCCACTACCAGGACGAGTCCTGTCCATAAGTGTCAACCGAAACCGGGAAATTGGGCAACATGAAAAGTGAGCAGTCCGGAGGACAGACATGAATGCTGGTGATTGATCAGTTGGAAGTTGCTCTGTCCACCAGGCTTGAAGTCGTTTGGTCGCTAATCGAGATGACGTCATCAGCGTCTCAATTGCCAAGCTTGGTGATCAACCACCAATGAAGGCATCCGAGTTACCAATATTCTTACTCGGTGGGCTTTTTATGCTATGGCATTCTAGCGTTATTATGAAAAGGATGCATCGTCAAAAATGGAGGGACAACAATTGGCCACTAGTGTGAAACGAATAAACGATATGAAGTATATACTCACTTAATGAGCTGTTCTGGTATTGCCATGTCAGATAAAAATTGACTGAGCTGCCCGCGGACCGCCTAATGGTGAAATCAACAATCTACGTTTACCGATCTATATTAAAGTTACCTGACGATT
This sequence comes from Opisthorchis viverrini, assembly GCF_000715545.1. Lineage (NCBI taxonomy): Eukaryota > Metazoa > Platyhelminthes > Trematoda > Opisthorchiida > Opisthorchiidae > Opisthorchis > Opisthorchis viverrini. The sequence continues at coordinate 226,023 of NW_008752154.1, read as the reverse complement.
TTGTAGACGTTTGTTCATCAGCGTTGATTTCAACTGAAGATCTTGAATCTCAGAACTTATTGTGCCAAGATCATTATGGAAGTTTGCAAGGATAGCCTCCATTCGCTAAGACGTCATCGTTAACTTAAGAAAACATTTTTAACATACTTGAAGGATGGCATCACACGCAGAAATCTGATTGTGTAGGTTGGCAACCTCCGGACCGACGGCGATGTCTATTAGGAAGGGTTAAAAACAACTTAGTAACCAACATCGTTCAACGAGACGTTCTTCTAAACTCGCGACTTCGTCGTCCACTTGAGTAGCGTATTGACGTAGGTCAACGTCCTTGGAAGAGATTAGTATTAACAGGTACTAAATACTTACTGAGTTAAACGCAATTTCTTCGATCTCTGTCTTAAGCTGTTCACTGATACCTGGAAAAAAGAAAACCTGAAGAACCCGGGATATCCTTACCATCGGCTCCAAACATTTATGTAATGGTCCAAGGTTAGTTTAGAAACACAAAGGTTCAGAACTCTATCGGTGGGAACAGTTGTCTTTGTCGGGTATCTGGCATGCAGCGTGAAATAGGTTTAATAACCAGTTTTCTGTGGAACAGGAATTTGAGTAAAATAAGGGTACAAAACTGGACTAAAAAAGCAAAAAAACGTTGTTCTTTTCAAAAATGGATCAGCAGGGATCCAGATCAAGCGGGTACCCTCTCAGATGACTAACCGGACCAGCAACTCCATATTCTTCTCATCAAACGAATCCATTGAGGATGACAACCCGTGTGATACCTTCACAGTGGAGCGATGACAGTGCTGATGATTGTTCGAAAAGTCGTCGTCTGCAAGATCGCCAAAAGCTGTTTATAGGGAGAAAACTCCAAGACTTTGGAAAGAGACGGAATAAAAAGAATTCCAAAGCTATTAAGTAGCTTTCGGCAATAAGTGGGACATCAGATCACTTATGGGGCGAAAAAATGCCTAATGTTGAAGCAGACAAAATGTCAAAGGGAGTTCTGGAGCACAACTTTGGAACAAAACTGGGAGTCACTAAGACGGGTCCAGAACTGACGAAGGACAGCAAACAGTATGGGATTGCAGGCAACCGAAAGTGGGCTGCTGGGACAGAACAAACGCGTATGGAGTTTGAGAGTATAAGAGGAACGGTGAATTTTCTGCCAGTCATTGATATGGCCTTGGGATTGCCGCTTACACTGAATATGGGGCCATATGGTGTTAAAACTTAAGGCTGATTGATTTTGTTAGACTCCGGAGTGGTTGATTCCAGTTGCCGCGTTCGACAGTTGGAAAGCATCCTAACCAACGAACATGTTTATCGCTGACGATTACAGATGCAAGGGAGTTACGGGCCGCGACATAGTCATGGCGTGTAAAAGACGAGGAATTCACAACCCATTACTTATGCATTATGTGCTCCTTCTTAACTACACGAATATACACGTGGTGGAAATATTCAAGGGTTGCTTGTTCGTCTATCTCAAAGGAACCCTTCCTCAACAAAGACTGAACAGTCATCCGACGAATGAAGTTATCGCCTTGATTGAATAGTACAAGAACTCGAGTTCGCGGCCACCAGTCAGACGGGAAGCGCGCACGAAAACAGGATGGAAAATACTCTTACTTGCACGGCTTCGACGGAAAATTTTTCAGCACCCTTATGAGTAGCGCCACGGTTAGGAAGAAATGATGGTATGTTTCGATCAAGGGAGCTAAAAACTGCGTGTCGCCTTACGAATAGGGATGGTGCCAGCACACATTGGATGACGGCTCACCAAATCAAGCGAGCTCCGTTGACACAGAAACAGTTTATTGAAATGGATGCATTCATGTAAACTTAATGGTATTTCAAGTGAAGGTTGGTACAAAAAAGCGGTGGAAGTTTTTCAAAGCTCCATGGAGTACGTGGATCGCGCAAGCTGCCAGTATTTCAGTTCAAAAGGTTTATCGAAGAATATCTACGATGTCATGAAAATGCTTTCTGTGAGCTAATGTAAGGTGGCACTTAGCTGCAGATTCGTTTACACAAAATTGACGAGTAAACTCGATAAGTACCTTGTCGTAAGGTGAGTTCGTCACCCTTACGTGATCCTTTCGTAAAACAGAGGATGACAGTATAAGGAGTAGGAGTCCTACGGTCGAGACTAAAACTCATCCGCGTGGTAAACCATACTCTGAGGCTTTGGGTGGTCGAGGGTATCAGGTGTGGCTCCGAGTTTCGACAGACCTCTACTGTCATCCCTCACAGGCTTAAGGATACCCTTCTTGGAACTAACACCGTGTGTTTAAAACCGTTCATGCTCGCGGCCTCTGAGCCGGAAATTGAATGAACTAAACTGTTTCATACAGTAACTTAAGTGTGGCTGATAAAAACCTCTCAACGAATCCGTCAAGAGACTGGACTTTACCGTGGTGTGACGGTTTGGGTACCTCCGCGACAGACTGAACTATACTGCAGAGGCGTCTAAGCGACACTCAGTCTCCCATACCAGGTTGGTCAGTAGTTACAGGTCTGACCAACACGGTCTCCTAGCCCTCTGGGTTGGGGGTTAAACGTGTGGAGACTTATTCTGTAAAAATTGAAGTGCATTTGTTTTTCAAGCCAAACACCACTGCTTTGTGACCAGGTTTTGGTATAGAAGCCTGATCATCCTCTTGTCTGGATGTGGGCACCCTGACAGTATTTCAGCCGACGTACAATTATGGATTGTACTTATACGAATAAACTTATGCCGCATCGGTCGTCGCGTGATGCCATCAACCAGGTCGCCTTACTTGCTGCATATAGCAGGGCAGATAGGCGAAAACAGGTTAATGCTGATACGTCTTTTTTTTCTTCAGATTCTTTTCTCCCCCTCTCTCCAAACCAATAATAGGCCACTCCGTATAGACCCAGCAGTTAGGACTGATGACTCCGTCCTTCATCGGTTAAACACTGATGTCATGCTGCCGATGATGATGATGATCCCTACGATTGTGTTGTCAGTGAGATACGGTCAGAGAGACCGCGGGGTCTGTGATGGATTCCCCATGGCCTCGTCATGAGCAGCGCGATGAGCCATTCCCTGAGGTCTCGTTGTCTGAACGTCGCGGATAGCTATATCATTGCGCATGTTTTCATTGCCCACAGTCAGGTACCTCCTAAACTGCAAATCATGTATCATGATTTAGAGGGAGTATAGGACAAGTAGGCCTTCTTGAACGCGGGCAGTTTGGTAGGCGGATAGTACATGTAGAGACGCTTGTATTAGTTCAGTTTTCAACTCACAGACTGTGCACTGAGGCGCAGCAGCTCCAGCTTCCACAGCTTAGTTCACTGCGGATAATGAGAAAAGGTAAAACAGCCGTGCGTTCGATGAGCTGGCCCAAGGTGTGAATTCACACGCTTGTTGTCAGTTAACTGACAACAAACGAATCGGTTGGTGCAATATCATATATCATATCATACATTTGGAGCAAAAGAAAAATTCTGTGTACACTCCATTGAGAAAAAAATGCGAATATCATTCCATGCACGCCCTTGGTCCGCTAGTGGAATAGCTGGCTTTCGGGACCAGAGAGGAGGAGATATCCTCACAGGATCATAGATCAGATAAATGTTCATCCAAAT
>NW_008752154.1:220764-221492 GCF_000715545.1 Opisthorchis viverrini | reverse complement strand
ACCCTATCGAACGCTTTACTAAAGTCCACGAATATAACATCAACAGCATGCCCAGCGTTAACAGCGGCTAACCAGTGATGACGAGCAGTGAGTATGTTGGTCACACAAGAACAGTCGCGAAGAAAACCGTATTGTGCTGGCGTAAGAATTTGAAATTCATCCAGCATATGCAACAGAGCCTGCTTCACAGATTGGACGGTAATTTGTGACTCGAGAAAGATCTCCGCCTTTGGGGAACGGCTGAACAACTGAGTCTTTCCATTCCTGAGGCAGCACACCTTCTGCAAGGGATTTATTGTATAGAGTCGTGACTGCAGGTTCAATGACTGGTGCTAATGTCTTCAAAATCACGGGATGGAGACCATCAGGACCAGCGGACTTTAAAGTATTGAGCGACAGAAGCAGAGAACACACCTTTTCGGTGCAACACACCAACGAATCCAATCTAACCGAGCAGGAACCAGTATGACTGTCTCTTGAGGGGTTTCTGGCATATACAGAAGAAAAGTGGCAGGCAAACTCAGTGGCCCTCGCGGAGTCTGAGGTGATGATATTGCCAACTTGATCTTGTATGTACGGTAGCTTATCAGGGGATTTGAGATTTCTGTTGACATAAGCAAAAATCCTTTTGTGTTTTGTTTTGACCGATTCGGCGAGAGAGTTTTCATGAGCTTGGCGTTTTCTCAATTTCATAAAATTGCATGAGTTACGCTGTGTAAGTTGCCTAA
>NW_008752154.1:217015-220673 GCF_000715545.1 Opisthorchis viverrini | reverse complement strand
GGCGACATCGATTTGATTTGCAATGTCGAACAGGCGTATATAGGTCGCATAGCCATGATATTTTGTCTTTAAGAGAAAGCCAACATGTATCAACGGATCCTTCTGTTGGTAGTGTCCAATCCATCGAATTTGCCGCAATTTATAACGCATCAAAGTCTGTTTTCCAAACAGACTCGCGGTGGAGTGTGATGATGTGGAAGCCTAAGACATGTAAACAATGTAATATGATCACTAGCGCCCAGTGGTTCAGAAACTGATAAATAATCCAATCTTTGCTCGGCTTGAGGAAATAGTAAATCAGAAACCCACTGCCGCAGATCATCTCGTTTCGGTAAAAGGCTGCGTACGTTCATAAAAGCTACACGCAAGCCAGCGAATGACTCTGGCTGCGCGCTGTTAAGGTGACCGGGCTGTTTATGAATGCACGCCATTTGACTATTCGAAAATTTACGATACGTAGATCATTTTCACCTTCAAGAGTGCGCCTTCGAAGTTCCACGACAGCGGCTTTGAGCTGAGCTCGCTGAGATGGATCCATATCTGGTCTGATGTAAATATCCATACCTTTAAGTCTCCATGCGCGAGAAAGTAAGCGCTTGGGAGCGTCTGCATTTTCGAATACAATTTTTAGCGGTCGGTGGATGCCCGCAACTCGTTTTCCTAATCGTAAAATTCGTCGAACTCGAATTCCTGGTTCATCAGCATCGGCTAGTTTATCAACAAGTTCCTGGAGCAGATTCAAATCATGGTTGTATCTAGCCTGTGCGACTTCTTCGCCAGATTCTTTCGATCCAAACAACATCAAACAATGATCGCGTCGAAACTCGAGTGTTTCCCGGTTTCCTGGAACAGTTGGCTGGATCGCGCTTGCGGAGCTGACAGGTAGGCTTTCAACGACCTCATGGTTACGAGATGGCGGCCGGGTTTTCATACGGTGTCTCTGTTTCGTTAATAACCAAGGTGACTGCGTATTCTATTCATCAGTACAATCGGATGACCTCAAGGGGGCATTAAGATTGACTGAATGTTCCGCAGAGTTGACATCTGGAACGTTCCGAACAAGACTGTCTTGCTGGTCGCTAGAAGGCGCTGGTGCAGACCGCTTCAGTTTCTTCGGTTTCTGTTTTTTCCTTAAAGGTGATGTGGAGATAGATTTGCATCTAGTACACGTAAATGATAAGTTATCACTGGGATGAGCCAAGAGAGCATCATAGATAGACGAGTGAATGTAGGAACACTCTATGTGCTCCCAGGTTGCACAAATACCACATTTCAAAGCTTTGTCGGAATCCGAAACGGCTAGATCACAATTTGAGCACAAGGATGACACATCACACATGGTATACATAATATTTGACGACATTTATATGATATGCATGCCGTGTGTTGTCTATCAGAGTTTGTGGCAGAAGCAGTCTTAAATTTGATACTCGTCCACCTGTAGACCCTTACGATGGTTCAAAATGTGCTATTTTGCGAGAGCTACGGCAAATGCAGCTGCTAACTCACTGCGACAACCAGAAAATGTAAGATAACAAAAGCCCTGCAGGGCGACGTGCAACCACGTGAAAACTACGCAGCTAATAAAATGACTTTGATGAAGACCACCTTTGAATGCGTAAAGTATTCGGTCACTAACTATCGTTTCGCACTCTCCATCCGTGGAGAAGGGTGCTGATGGCTACTATGCTTTGTTGTTAAGTCATTGGTTGACCGCCCTGGATCGTCTCCATTCAACACGAGGCTGAGAGACGAACTCGCTATGAAGCAAACTGTCCTCGTACAAACGAAGTATACGACTTAATCGGCGTACCAAGAGGAGTGTGACTAGCTGATCTGTCGAAGATCTTCGCTGGAAACCATCTGGCGTACCTCAGATCGGTACTGATCATAGATCGATCTATGGGTTGCCAACGGGCCCACGCAACGTTACGAAGACACTGATTCTCGAGTGCTTTCTCACGAAGGAATCAGTGGGTTACAAATCATTAGTAGCAGGTCTTTTATGAGACCGGGTTCGGACGACATGACAACCCAAATTACGGAGATTCAAGATCACTAGCTATCCGTGGAAATAGACCCCCGACAAAAAATTATTCGGGGCATCAACCAATCACAATTCAGGTACTCACGGAATCACGGATTGATACACAAGATCGAGACTTTCGCCCAAATTTCACCGGTCCGTTTTGTCCTTATCGTTCGGCGGCTGTCGTTCACCCGAAAGGCACAAGTTGAAAAAGAATGTTGCACAGCTTCTTGAATTCTCAGCGCGGAGCAGTATGCTTCCCACCGCGATGTTTCGCAAAAACACATGTCTAATTGTGCTTTCAACTGCGATCTATCAAGAATTCACGGATTCACGGATTCACGGATTGATACACAGGATCGAGGCTTTTGCCCAAGTTTCCCGGGTCGGTTTTGTTCTTGTCGGTCAGTGGCTGTCGTTCACCTGAAAGGCACAAGTGAAAAAAGGGTGTAGCACTGCTCTTTATGTTCTCAGCGCGGGGCAGTATGCTCGCCAGCGCGAGGATTCGCATAAATAAATGTCTAATATTGCTTTAAATTGGGTTCGAGAAGGAGCGTGTACAACCGTCGGAGGAAGGTCATTCCACGCAGCTACTACTCGGAATGAGAAAAAAATTGCTTAGTGACCCAACAGTGGCATCTGAGGTTTACAGAGAACACTATGCGTGTCTGTACTCAGCCACAGCGTCCTCGTCACATCCAATCTTGTCAAGACGTAACTACGAACAGCCTCTAACCGACTTGCTCTTCACGGTGGAGGACATTCGTCAACTCTTGCACAAGATCAATTCATTCTGCGCGTTGGAGCCCGACGAGGTCCATCCAAGGATCCTGAAAGAAACATCCTCCACACTGACAAATCACCTACACCCTGTGTTTCGTAAGTCACTTGACGAAGGCCGCCATCCCCTGCTTGGAAGGAAGCGATTAGTACGCCAATCTGCAAAGCAGTTGACCGACTGTCGCCTGGCAGCAATAGGCCTATAAGCCTCATTAGCGTGCCGTCCAAGGTGATGGAACGCATTCTGAAGCGAGCTATCCACCTTACTTCCAGCAATGTGATATCTCAGCTCAACACGGATTTCTCCCAAACCGTTCGTGTGTGAAAAGCATACTCGTATTTATGGACTGTATAGCCCAGGCCAAGGACGCAGGACTCATATCGCATGCCATAATTTCCGACTTATCAAAGGCAGTTGATAGGGTCCCACACGTCCCGCTGCTCCACCAACTCGAGTCTTACGGGATTCAAGGGAAAATCCTTCGCTAGATCAAGGCGTTTCTTTCAGACAGACCGTTCCGTGTGAGAATAAGCTCGACCTACTCTTCTCCAGTGTCGGTCTCCATTGCAGTTCCTCAGGGCTCCGTCCTGGGACCACTCCTGTTTCTGATCTACGTCAACGACCTCCCAGATGTTCTTGCAAGTCCATGTCTACTTTTCGCGAACGACTTGAAATCCAGTGCCCTCCAAATGGATGCAGGTGCTGCAGAGTAGTGGTCGTTGGACTGGCACCTTCCTCTGAGTGAGGAGAAGTGCGTCCATATGTCATTCGCAGAAACTCAGCGGATGACTTTGTTATGCATGGTGGGAAGGGACCTGGAGACATCATGAGGATAGATGCTGAAAATG
>NW_008752154.1:203264-213349 GCF_000715545.1 Opisthorchis viverrini | reverse complement strand
GTCAAAGGCTTTGTGAATATCCAGGTAAACTAGTACAGCGGAGTTTTTGGCGTCGTAGGCTGCTGTGATGGTCTCGAAGAAGTGGAGCTAGCAGCTACCAACGGATCTTTGAGACAAGAACCCATACTGCCGGTCATCTATGGCATTAGTTGTCAGTAGAAACTTGGTTAATGGACCTTTGACCAGACGTTCAAGGGTTCTCATAAGGAGCGAGGTATGATGGACTCCCCTGTAGTCAGAAGGAGTTCGCCTAGATCCGGATTCAAAATGAGGGCGGATTACAGATTTCTTCCACTGGGAGGGGACGACTCCATAGTTTATGGAGTGGGTGAAAAGATTTAGTGCAAGTAATCCAATATCTCAGCCGCCTTGTTTCAGAATACTGGGTGAAAGGCCGTCGATTCCTGGCAAAGCAGAGTCCTTAATCTTAAGAAGAAGGGAAGAAACATCAGCTAGGAAGATTGTGACGTTACTGAGAGTAGGGTGGTTACCCTGACCGCTCACACTCTGTAGGTAAACAGCGGTGGGTAGGGGTTTGGAGTTGGGTGGGAGGGGTAAGTAGCAGCTGGCGGAGTAATAATATCATGTATCACCGTTGCAGAGTTGGAAGAAAAGGCTGAAGCATTTTGTAGGCAAGCATTTTAACACTGTCTCATTCGCCTCCGAAGGCGAACAGCCGAGAATTTTGTGACCAGGTAAGTTGAGAGCCCTAATGGTTGTACGTTGGGTTTGAGTACAAGGCTCCACAGGGGCACCAGAGACATATTTGTCCGCTTCATATCTCGGTGGTTTCGAGGGCTAATTTTCATTTGCAGGGTTTTTTCGCCCTATGGAAGCCCGGTTTGCTCGAGCCTTTTGCCATTGTGGGACGTTTTATTTGACGTGGGGGAACCTTTAGACCATTGCTACATGTAGCTCCTTCAATATCATCTTTTGACGACCGGATTTGCTAATGATAGGGGATTTCAAGCAAACTTGTGTCTGTTTGTTTTTCGAGCATCTTGGCGCGGTAAGATCGTTAATGGGCTTCTCCGCTTCATAGGTGGTTTCGAGGGCTAATTTTCATTTGCAGGGTTTTTTCGCCCTATGGAAGCCCGGTTTGCTCGAGCCTTTTGCCTTTGTGGGACGTTTTATTTGACGTGGGGGAACCTTTAGACCATTGCTACATGTAGCTCCTTCAATATCATCTTTTGACGACCGGATTTGCTAATGATAGGGGATTTCAAGCAAACTTGTGTCTGTTTGTTTTTCGAGCATCTTGGCGCGGTAAGATCGTTAATGGGCTTCTGCGAAGCCCTAAGCGCTTGGCGCAGCGCTAATGAGTAATTCTTCTGGTGACGCTGCCATGAGGCTAGTTTTCGCAGAGAAATGCATCTTGAAGTCGTCCAACAGTTTTTCGACTTGGTGAATCTTATGTGGTTTGTTTGGCTGCAGTCGTTTTTCTTTCATTTTTCTGTGGGCACCCGAGTCGCACTCGATCAGCGCGGCCGAGTGGGTGTACGAGGAATTTTACGAGTCACTGTGGTCAGGTTTGTGGCATTGTTTGCCAGGGTCCTGGGCTACGATTGTGTTCACAATCAATGAGGCCACTTTTGTTAAAGTGGAGCTGGAAATTGCCAGTTTCACGTTCTCAGTGGTTGTACGGTTCTCGAAGCATTCCCCAGTGTCGAGGTCAGAGCTGTGGTTGATTTGTCGGCGGACTTCGCTGTTGTCCCCTCACATCTGACCCAATCTAGCTCATAAGCTGTGACTTTGGTGAGAAGTTCACTGGTGCACCTTTGCCGTTTCTTATGGAAAGAAACGCTGATAGCTATACGGACTTCGTGAGCTGCTTCCACGTGAGACTTACATCCTCCAGAGCATCACTGCCTTTGGTAGTCGAGGGGTCTGTGATGGTTGAATAAAAACTGCCGTCTGGAGATGCATCCGGTTGCGTCGGCATGCTTTCGAGAGCGCAAGGGGCAATGAATACATTCTGCTTGGCCACGAGTTTAAAGTCGGCTGAACTGGCGCTGATCGGAAGTCTGTTTCGTGCACCTGCCTTAGAACTGCTTTTGCGCCCCTGGAGGGCGATCCTCAGGTAGACGCCTGATCACTGGGTAGGCCTCTTGAATCCTTTGAGCGACAGATGCCTTTTGAGCCGATTGTTCATGGTGCAGTGAGAAGAATGTGTTTAGGGATGACAAGCTAGGAAACCCTTTACGATATCTCTCCGCGTAGTCTTTCGGTTCATTCTCAATGTGTCATACAGAGGTGTCCGCTGAGCCCCCCATAGAATGCCATGTTGATGAACGTTTAGCTGTTCAGAGGAACGTGCCAGTCCAGTGACTACAGCTTTAAGGCGTCAACATCCTTTGGGGGCGCTTGCGTTCAGACTCCATGATTGCAAGTCGTGCACGAACCTAAGACATGGATCTTTAAAACCTCCGGAAGGTCACTTTACACGAATCAAAAGCGGGAGGGCTCCAAAACTGAGCATTGAGGAATTCCAATACAGACCAGTGCCAACAAATATCAGTTCAAGACTACTCTCGCCCGAACTTTTCGATCTGATAGGGACGCTTCAATTGCGCGCGAAACTTAACATCGAATCGTTAAAGGCTCGAGCTTGTGTGGCAGCTGGACGTGTGAGTCCTGGTCGAATACGTTTGATAGATCGGAAAATATTGCACCCGATATGAGTCCTTTGTCTTCAACTTGAGTTGGGCCGTCCATAAATGCGGGCATGTTCACCACGTATGAATGGTTTGGGAGGAATCCGTGTTGCGTTGGGCAAATCAAACTGTTGGTACCGTGACGATTCAACATAGCCTGCTTCAGTATATGTCTCTTTGCCTTGCACGTTATGCTAGGCGGTCTGTCGGGCGAGTATCTGCGAGTGTATCTGCCGGCCAATAGGCGGTCACCGGTTTCGTAGACTGGCGTGAAAATGACTTGCTTCCAAGACGATGGAAATCGGCATTCGTCGAACGACTGACGATTGCTATAACAATAAGTGCGTTGTTTTCTTCAAGATCGATTCATTGTACGTCATGCCACTATCGTCGGAAAGTTAACCAGGAGATTCAGGGAAAAAGTCCATCTTTTGAAGGTTTTCTGGAGCCAACATGTGAAATCGTGTGACATCAAGGAAACTCATTACATCTTCATGCACTGTTGCGTTGTATTCTGAACCAACAGGAGGGCCCACTGAACTAGAGTGATTGATGGACTCTCTCGAGGACCTGGACCACGAGTGTAAATCAATTACGTTGTAGGAAGCAGGAGTAGCAGCACTGACTTTAAAAGTCATTATGTGGACGCCGTCTGGCACAAGGGATCTTAGTGAGGCGCATCAGACCAGAAGTAGCTGGGTTTCTTAAATTGTGGTTTAATTTTTTGGATTTGAGTTTATCACTGATCATTAGACGTGTCTCGCATTGCATGACCTCTTTCCCCTATATTATCTTTGCCTCAAAGTAGACCTAATACTTGCACACTGTCTGAACATGGTTTGGTCAGCAGAATTTTTGCCTTAGCTCAACTGACACATGGCTAGGACGTGTTTGGAGGATTTCCAAGCTCAGTTCACACACTTTCATTGGGCAACAGTTTTCTCATTCCTCGTAGCTGGTGCGTGGAATAACCTTCCTCGAACGGCTGTTCACGCCGCAACTATCACTCAGTTTTAAGCACTTTTGGACGCTCCACGGGCTGGCAATCTTGCTGCCCAAAGCTAAAAACTTAAAAATCCTTGCTACGTATTTTTTCACCTGTGACTTTAAGGTGAGAGGAACCCCCCGAAGGGCAAGAACAAACTTGTCCCAAGAAGCTTGGGTGCTAGCCTCGATTCCATGTAAGTCTGTGAATTGGTGTTCGGAATAAGTTTTTGGGCGGAGGTCTATTTTTCCGGGCAGTTGGTAATCTTGAACCTCCGTAATATTGGTCATCATGTCGTCTGTATCTGGTCCCATCGAACACCTGCTACTCATGACCCGAAACCCGCTGATTCCTCCATGAGAATTTACCCGTACTCGCCCCTGTTCTTCCCCTCGAGGGTTGCATGTGTTTTCCGCCATGTAGCACCTATATTCTTACAGCCCTAAAGAAAAATCTTTCAGCAGCAACACGCTTTTGGTAAATAACCGCCATGCCATACAAAGAAAGCACGGGTGTTGAGGCACCACCAGGTTGCCCAAGGCTATACAAGGGAAGTCGAGCGACAGAGGTCGGGTTTGATTCGCGGACCTTTCGTTTCGTAAATTCTAGTTCTAACCAGCGAGACGTATCTCCCTCATGTGCTCACAATAGTTTCACGGGTTTGCCTTCGCCGATTGTTTTGGTTAATTCCAAATTTTCCGAGAAAATTCCAACCTTTGCTCTCAGCACGTGACGAGGCATGTGAAACGTGAATTTACTTTGCGAGTTGATTTAGCACTGGTCAGTTGCAGTGCATTTAGTTGAAACGGAAATGCAGGCGGAGTGCGTGCCGAAATGTAGGCAGAAGACTGTTAGTGATTTGGTTTTAAATATATACGTAATCTTCTGAGTGCTTAGAAATTCTTGCGGTCAGCCGAACACTCTCTTGTTGTTATGTTTGTAGTTGTCAAGGGCTTATCTGTGGGCTCAGAGGGCGCGATCAAAGGCACTTTGACCAGGCACGTGTGCGTCATAACCGTTAAAATTGCCGCCGAACTCTCCACCAGGTAGAGCTCTCGGAGCGGGTTACTTGATGGAGCACCAAAGGCTCCTCCCCTTAGGTGTAATTTTACCGGCACCCTTGCGTATGCCTCGAGCGTCACGCTTTACGGTATTCGCTTTCCACACTTCTTTGTCTGTGGATTTCTCTGGACTATCACCCTTATTATACTTCATTTAGAGCACTTATTCTTCTTTGTATAACTTCCACGCGAGCAAGCATTGTGGACCCGGCATGCTCTGCCCTTTATTCCCTTGTGCTTTCCAATAAACGGAAGCCTCTGAACGACGAGAATATTACGCTTTCGGGAAGATTTAGGAGATGACTCGATCCCGTTTATCCTTTCGGGTGTCTTTAGTTACGTGCTGCTTCATGGGTTGTCTGCGGTTCTGTGTACTAAGTCAGTAGAAAAGGGTCCTTTGATGTTTTGAATACCTAGACTTAATTGTGCCACGACGGTCGTGAATGAGAGGCGGAGCTCCGCTCATTAAAATGCATTCTCTTGGGCGGCGCCTAGCATCAAATAATGGCCGCGGGGTCATTTAAGCGTTGCTTGTTTTAGCCCAAATACAATCATGATGAATGAGGAGAATGATGATAATTTTTTCTCTTAACAGTTGTCTGTAAGTTCCTCAATCTACGGGATTTCGCGGCAGCCGAGTTAGTGCCACTTAAACCGGCACTAAAGTGGCTGCCTTTAAACTGTCACGCTCGGCGCGAAAATCAAGGATCTATTCTACGATTTATCGAAATTCAGTACATAATATCAAGCGGCGGGGCATCGATGCTAATAAATCCTGCACCCAGGACAAATTCCTTATATGCTGAACCTGATCGTGTGGACCACCTCAGCACTTTGTCACTCGCCTCTTCGACGGGCTGACGGGTGTGCATTTTGCATGCATCGGTAATAATGTGTTCAATAGAGTCATTCTGAATGGATGCTGGGAAACACAGAGACATCGGGGGAGATTTTGTTGCTGCGTATCAACGGCCCGGTAAACCGCCATCAGCTATGTGAGAGATAGGACCCGATTTCCCGTGTGACGCAGGCCAGGCTGCTCCTAAAACGAAACAAAGGTCAAATCTTCGTGAAGCAGTTTCTTTTTCCTCTACCAAATGCCAGATTCAGGAGAAACAACCCTGAGCATTCACTTTGTCAACGGCACTGAAAAGCAACAAATGCTGATAGGAATGTAATTTGGTCTTTGAGAAGTGTCAAGGCTCCAGAAAATTTGAAATTCTAATTTCAGGAAGGTAACTCTGCAAAAACCACACGATTAGACTATTCTTCCGGACATCGATATCACCGAGCGTGCTAAAGATACGATCAAGACTGAGAAGAGGGTACCCATGAGCGGGGAAGAACCAGATATCATTTGGGGATGACGGTGCTGGTGGTGGCAGTTTTGGTTGTGGAGAGTATGTCGAAAAGGGCTACTGTTGATTGTTTTGGTGTAGGATGTATCGGCAGGCGAGGAACAAAAATACAAGCCAGGCTACCACTGGAAGTTTGCTTGAGGTTTTGAACGCGAATTTGTCGGACATTTAAATAGCAATGCTTTGCCATTGCCTCGTTTTTGGTCACTATAGGAGCCAAGTGCGCTAATTGTGTGGCCATTATCGGGTATTCCTGTTTCCCTGGATAAGATATTTGCCCGACAGCGAGTAAGACCTGATGCTTTTTGTTGACAACAGGAGAGGCGTTAGTACCTTTGGATCGTTCGATTACCTTCCGCCATGGGTCACAATCGTTTGATAAGTGTTAAGCTCAGCAACCTGCGGAACTGAAGGCGGAATCACCACGATTAGACTATTCTTCCGGACATCGATATCACCGAGCGTGCTAAAGATACGATCAAGACTGAGAAGAGGGTACCCATGAGCGGGGAAGAACCAGATATCATTTGGGGATGACGGTGCTGGTGGTGGCAGTTTTGGTTGTGGAGAGTATGTCGAAAAGGGCTACTGTTGATTGTTTTGGTGTAGGATGTATCGGAAGGCGAGGAACAAAAATACAAGCCAGGCTACCACTGGAAGTTTGCTTGAGGTTTTGAACGCGAATTTGTCGGACATTTAAATAGCAATGCTTTGCCATTGCCTCGTTTTTGGTCACTATAGGAGCCAAGTGCGCTAATTGTGTAGCCATTATCGGGTATTCCTGTTTCCTTGGATAAGATATTTGCCTGAAAGCGAGTAAGACCTGATGCTTTTTGTTGACAACAGGAGAGGCGTTAGTACCTTTGGATCGTTCGATTACCTTCCGCCATGGGTCACAATCGTTTTATAAGTGTCAGGCTCAGCAACTTGCGGAACTGAAGGCGGAATCACACTTGAATGTATGAGATTTAGAGGACAATGTAAGGCGATAAGATTATACCGAAATTCTACCGCTTGATGCATTACGGTAATATAGGTGCCTTCTTGGCTTTTTGTAGGTCTGTAGGTGTAGGACACAATTGTGTGCCGCTTTACTCTGTAGTTAGCTTGGGTAACGAAGTTTCTGTGTGGACAAGGCCAAAAATCCCAGTTGTAAATGGGTAAATTTTTGTTCCTTCCTTAAATTCCAGCATTTTGGTCACTCTTGGGAGGTCATTTATGTAAAAGTGCACGGAAATCTAATCGACTGAGGTCCGTTTTGAGATTATCTGGACTAGGCGACAGACGTAGTGTGATAACCTTTTCAAGTAAAATTCAGTGACTGCACTCACGGAATCAGCATATTTGATGAAATAGCGGCGACGGTTTATCCGTCTCCCGGAAAGCTAGAAAGGCTGATAATACTGCGCACGCAAGACCCATCCCCAAATTCTGTGAGCGACAGTGGCAATGCCGTCGACTACGTGATAGAAAGTGGTAGTATTCGTGTGTAAGCTCATGGCTCTCAGTTTGTAGGCCGATAAACGATCCCACCTTGCAGTTGTCAACCTGGATCCGGGATACAGTTTGCACCCTTGTAAGCCTGGTCTACACCGGTCAAACCCTCACCAAACAAATAAAACAAAATACCACAAGGATGTGGTATCTCACTCAATAACGAAGGCTCGTATATTGGCTACTTTAAGGTGCATCACTTGGCCGCTCTACCAAATTCTGTACACCGGTTAGTCTATATTGTTCCACACAAAAACAAATTCCTGGAAACCATTAAACCCACTCACCAGCAATCTTCAAACAGCTTTGGGATTTCATTTTGGATTTTTGAAAGATTGGGTGTGCCATAAACACTACTAACTATAGGCTACCCATCCGACAGCCTGAATTTTTGTCCACAAGATGAATAATTATCTACACGGAAGAATCCTTTGAGTCATGCAGTCAAGTTCTGTCGTATGCTCCCTCAAAAGCACTTAACCCGATCTCCTGTTCGCAGCGTGAAAAAATTCTACGTGTAAATCCGCTTGTTTGTTTTTGTAATATATTAGGTGGAGTTGACTGGTATTTCTTAGTTATTTGTAATAATTTTTGAGGGTGAATTCCTTCAGTCTTTTCTGGGGGAAGTTACACCTTTCTTTTCCGGAGGTGTGAGCAGGTTCCCCCTGTTCGCAGCGTGAAAAAATTCTACGTGTAAATCCGCTTGTTTGTTTTTGTAATATATTAGGTGGAGTTGACTGGTATTTCTTAGTTATTTGTAATAATTTTTGAGGGTGAATTCCTTCAGTCTTTTCTGGGAGAAGTTACACCTTTCTTTTCCGGATGTGTGAGCAGGTTCCCCTCGCTCTTCAGAAGCCACAGAAGCGTCATCCTTGAATGTCATATCGATAGCTTCACACGGATGATGGAAATGTGCAGATGTAGAACCCTTGTTCCTCAACACTCAATGACCACGGTGCGGTGAGTAATTCCTCATAACCTGTTATGGGCAAAAAAAGGTATGACGTTGCTGAAGGGCTGATGACATTTAGTAAGAACTGATGCGAGGTTAGAAACCAGCAATTCCTAACTGCCTGACTCAGGTTGTATCCCTTTTAACTGGCCATGTACTCATGCTGTTTAAACTGTCTTATTCAATATTTTGTCTTACTTTCTAGCATTTATCTTTCAGGGTGGAAATTCAGTCTAGCCGCCACACTCAAATATAAGGGTCCTGGCTAGTCATCCAAAAACAAAGAGCCTATCCCTATTGGCCTATTGGTATTTTGTCCACAATTCTTGAAGTTTCACCAAATAGCACCCGCTATAAATAACGTCCAAGTATTTCCCATCAATTTATGATTAGATATTACCGACTCAAGGATTCTGTGCCTGTTTACAGTTGGACGTCCTCCCAGATATTTTAGGGTGCGAACTTGGCCACTGTTGGTCTATCAAAGGTATATATTTCAAGATGTTTACCTTTGAGGCCCCCTTGTCAAACTAAGCCACTAAGCGGTTATACTTGCGACTTCTGCGTTAACGAAGACCTCCAGCTACCATACATTCATGTGGTCAGAGGAAGCCAGGCCAATAAAACATACCAGTCACTGCTAACAAGCGAACAGCAAACAGCCGATGATGCATGCAGAAGGCAAATAGATTGACAGCTACCATGTGAGACATTGGGGGAGGGTGGATATATTTAGGGCGTGTACACCGTAGCTAAGCGACGCTGAATGGCTGGTGGGAAATGCTGCCAAGAAGAGATGAACCAAAACACCATGTGTGTGCAACGGAATGAGCCATTGAGCCATACAAAAATTTTATGGATCGTGCATCTCCAGACTAGTTATTTTTAAGTGCGTACACTGCGCGTGATCAGGGGACATACTGTGGCTTTCAAGTATTAAAAACTATGGCCCTGAAGCAGTCTGTCGTATCTGTGAAGGTAATGGATGGAGCTGGCAGTAGTGTTTTGCATATTTGCTCTCATATTTTGCGGACTCAGCAACCAATATTTCCTTCATAAACACTGACATGCAATTTCATAAATTGCACCATTCATAACATCTGCGTGAAACACCTACCTGTTCACCCTATTGACTCTGGTCTGGCTGAATTCACTCTCTAAACAGACTTGCCGCGCCTTGGATTCACGGATTCACGGATTAATACACAGGATCGAGGCTTTTGCCCAAGTTTCTTTCCTCGGTTTTTTCCTTGTCGGTCAGTGGCTGTCGTTCACCTGAAAGGCACAAGCGAAGAAAGGGTGTAGCACTGCTCTTTATGTTCTCTGCGCAGGGCAGTATGCTTGCCAGCGCGAGGATTCGCATAAATAAATGTCTAATAGTGCTTTAAATTGGGTTCGAGAAGGAGAGTGTACAACCGTCAGAGGAAGTTCATTCCACGCAACAACTACCCGAAATGAAAAAAAGTTTTGTCTAATGAATGTGTGTGTCCTGAGCTTGAAAATTTTCTTACTATGTCCCCGCCGGGTGTTTGCTGGGTCAACGGTAAAAAACCTGTTTGCCAAGCTTTGTTCAAACAGGGC
>NW_008752154.1:192811-202549 GCF_000715545.1 Opisthorchis viverrini | reverse complement strand
CAAGGAGCAGTCTGACGTAGGCCCCATAGAGTATTTGGAAGTCCATGCGAGTAATACGGGAGAAGGTGCTTCGGACCATCCGTAAAATGGCGAATGCCTTTTGGATGCACAATGCGTTTCTGTAAAACTCCCGTGGGTGAGATAAAAACTCTTACGTCAAAAGTTTGCAATTTCTGCATATGTTCTTAGCCTTAAAATTATCTTCATCTGCCGTAACTTTTTTGCGATTTGCTTTACTTAAACTGCTTTCAAAATTTTTGGTGCACACTTGGCTTTGAACTTTCTGTTTTGTGGCTTCGGAGGTGGCTTCAAAAGCGTTTGTTGAGAAATTTGGGGCTGTATCTTTTTCGTCCTCCATGGTATTTGAGAAGGCCGTAAATAATAATAACAATAATAATACCCATTCCAAACTAGTGGGTAGCATAACTTCTGGCATGAAGGATAACTACATGGTATTTGTGTTTTCATCCAGTAATCGAAGCACCCACGCTGTTTCGCGTTACGAATGGGTGCACTAACGATGCAGCAGGAAGCCTCCAAGACTAACGAAAAGTCGGGAATCAGGAAAGCTAGTAAGCTGAGCGTATTTGCCAATAAGGAAGCAGTACGCGAAGCACCGAATGTCCAGCGTGGTTTTGTCTATAAAGGCAAAGGTACCAACTGGAAGTCACCTATTACTTTCTTGAACACAAACCTAAGTCATTAAAGTTTTTGTACGATCGGCTTCCGGTCAATCAAAGGCGAGTTAGACACCTGCAAGATCCCTCTGAAATATTGACCGCCGTCGTGTGATATGCGGTAATGTGGCTGATGAATTCAGCAAGATCAGTGTCACTCAGGGTATATATAAATACCGCCGGAAGTGTTGAGACTCTGTTGGGCAGGTGCCGCACATTTGGTGTTTATTGTGGCAGATGTTACGCCTTCGATCCTGGCAAAACTTCGGGAGACCGGATGCGTGATTGTGAGACAGGCAGAGGAAGGTCACAATATCCATATATGCTTCACCCAATAGAAGCAGTTAGCTTTTTCCGACGCTTTTTAGATGTGGTAGATGTAGACAGAACACATGCAACAAACCGCTTTAAAGCACTTAGTACTCGGTCTGTAGGTACAAGCGGCACACCCTCCTGATAACGGACGGCATAGGAACCGGGTTTCCGGTTGTGGAGAGTGAACAGTTTGCTACCATGCGACGCATATTCCACCGCATGGCCCACCTGCTCATCGTATTACAAGCACAGATTTAAACAAGCTTATGCGCCGCACGGGCCCCCGAGAGAAAGAGCGTTTGTTTGTCAATGAAACATCCTGCATTTCATGTGAGTCTCGTTTTTCTTGGGAGATGCAGTGAGTAGGCAAGTATAATAGCCGTTGAAGATGGCACTGTGTGAACAGCATCCACGACATTATAGCCGCTGAAATTCTCACATTTTGGGGTAAATATTCCTACCAGGTTTTCGACCGCCTGTCTTATTGTGATATTTTGATAAAGTAAATTATATCTTCCTCTCATTTCAGGATGACAACAGATAAATGAACCATTTGCCTCCCAGAAAGACATGCACTCCTGAAAACGACCAATACATACTAGTTTATTTTGAAACTTTTCTCCGGTAGAGATGGGTGGGAGCGCTCTGGCCAGCTAATTAGGCATCGTGGGCTCTAGCCGCACGTTAGTCGTGTGCGTCAGCTAGGTTTGTTCAGCTGTCCGCTATGATCGGCCTAGGTTTTTTCATAAAAAAATTTGAATATTGGCATAGGATTCATGTGAGGTTGCTTTAAGATGTGTTTCATTCCTACACCACAAAGGTTAGCCCCCTACCTGTTTTCAGCTTTTTACTTCAAGTTTGAAGAAGCATCGAAAGAGTGGGGATTTATCAAACACCTGCCTTATCAGCGTGTGCACCTGCTGGGCATTGAGCTCGCACTCAGTCCAATATGTTACAACTTTCTGTGTGTTCACTGGAGTCAGTGCTGCAAGCGTCACATGCCACCCTGGTTTGCTTCTTCACAATGACATCAGCGATAACGAGCGACTATAGATAATGTTTCTGGACTTGAACTCAACACCGGGAATCAAATGGTTGTATGCAGTTCCCCATGACCATGTCCGTCTTCGTGGCCGGCTCAGTGAGCTAGACAACTTGGATGAGCTAGGTTTGGTTCAGCCTCTAATGCGAAGCGGGGTTAGTAGAAATGCATAACCGGGGTGAGCACTTTTGTGCAAACCTTTATGTTCTGCACCAGTCTTACGATGTGGCCTTTTGATTACTATCAGAAGTGTGTCAGAAATGGGCAGATAATAAAACAGTGCAGCACGTGTTACATCGCGCGTTGCAGGCATACCGCAAGGACGTTACTCCGACAGATAATCACGAGTGCAACTAGATTCGCAACCGGCCCATTTGGCTAAAGAAAACTAAAATGTACTCTATCTTCATCACTGGCAATAGACCATTACTACACACTGGCAGGAGGAAGCCTTAACAAAGGATGGAAGAGACTAGTGCTTCACCTTCGTTTAGCCATAGTACACCGGCTCTGAACAACTCTATTCTGCTCCCATAATCCAAAAGGTAGTTGACGTTTCATTTGCTTCCGCGACTTGCCTCTTACTTGCCTCTGATTTTTACTGCTGGTGTTGGCCTCGCCTCGGTTGAGCTATTCGGCAACGCCATAAACAATGACAAAACCTGGCCTTTCACCTGTCCAAAAGTATTCAATAAGAAATCAATATACCTGGGGTAGCCGGAAGAAAATCTGCAATGCCCATGGCCTACGTCGACGTGCATAGCTGTAGCTGCCTTCGTCAATATCGAGGCTACACAGCACCAAAACCTACCTCGTCAACCAAACAAAAAGACAAACCAAGTGTGCTGCTCCCAGGAGTGGACACATACAACACATATAAACATACATTTAGACTCCCGACTCTCCACTATCAACATCCGAGGATAGCATCGAAAAATCTTCGTCACGCACCACTCACTGATTAAGGCTGATAGTAGTGCTTCGGGGACTGGGGACCTTCTCCCTCGCATCCACCTTCCTTCCTAGATTGTCCTAGTATTGTCCTTCTTACTAACAACCCCCAGGAATTTACACCCCCCAGTCGTTACGAGTTTGGTTTACCCTCACCACACCGCCTCTTAGCCCACATGCAGTAAACTGTCCTGTCTCAGGTAGTATAGTTATATTGACAATCTTAGCTTCACTCTGATGACTACACTACTGAGTACAGATTCATCCTTATCCTGTCTTGTTTAATCACCTGATGTCCTTCCATAACTGTGGTAGACGATCATTTTTTTCCCTATTAAAGGACTATATCCTGTCTGATAACCCCTATAACTCTCCAGACCCTATTGATCTCATCTCATTTCATTTTCTCCCCAAGCTTCGACCCGTGGTAATGCGCGCTATGGACTATCTGTTTGGCTGTTGTCAACTCCACCCGATTCGTGCATCACGAAGGAAGGGATCCCCGATCTGAAAATAAAAGGGAAAACAACAACAAGACTGCACATCTCAGCCTAACAACCTAATTCACGACGTCCACCACGGGGCTGTCCAGAAACCGAAGTACTTCAGTGCAGTGATGGTACGGCGCTGGAATACCCGGTTTGATAGCATACCCGCAATTGTTCCCCTCTTAAGTTTGTCCAGGCCCTCTCGCTCACTGGTTCCCATACCGACAACCACAATCAACCTTCATTGTTCCCGGCCACCACCGGAAGGCGTTCATTTCAATCTGCCGAACCTTCTGCCAGATGCAAAGATCTCGACGGCTTTTATTCGTACTCCTCACCGAATGAGTCAATTATTGCTCAGCTTGCGTGAACTCGTTTCCCAAGAAACTTTTACACTCGACCCTGCTTCATCTGCAACACTAGTGAGTCGCTTCACTGCACACTGTACTTCTGCGTTTCCTGCTACCGTTTGTCCGTAATACATTTTTACCCCACTACACCACCCCCACATACCTTTCCGTGGCCATCCGCCATAGCCCAAGGCCATGAAGCCCTAGTGACGGTTCCGGACTTTAGTTCAAACCGGCCTGCCATGTCGTGGCAGCTCTGCTGCATCTCCATATCCATTATTCCGGCCCTACACTTCCTGTAGTTTGAAGTTTTTTTTTTTTTTTCTCATGTTCCAGTCTGGAAGCTCTTTGTTATGCCCTCACTTGTATTGTTTTCTTTGCCCGCCACTTTTAAACCTCAACGTTCAGATCTCGTGCCATCTGATATGCTCTCCATAGGACATAAAGAGACCTTGTAATTTTGGATTCCTACCCATGCCACCTCAGGTGTGATAAACTCTACTCCAATAAGGTTTACTGTTTACGTCACTTTCCCTTTTCCCATTAAACACAAACCCCACCAGTCACGCCTTTATTCTGACTGTAATGCTATGATCATGCCCGACGGTATGCTACCCACTAGTTGGGAATAATAATAATTATTATTATTAATATTATTATTATTATGAAACCGAAGGAATGTAGTAACATATTCAATGGGCGATTAAGGTACCTTTTTTGAGGGCACTGCAGAGAGTGCTGCATAATGTAGAGTTAAAACCCCCTTCCTGGCCACAAGAAAGGTGGTCAGGTGCGATAGTTTGTCTTGTGGCTATACCTTTGTCGGAAAGAAATTTAGCAAACTCTCCTCACAGTGCCTGATTCGCGATCAGATCAACTGTCAAGCATTATCCAAATCGCCGAGCTGGCTAGCAAAGACAGTTCACAACAGTAAATATTTGTATATCGCGAAAAGCGGAACAAAAGAATGCCAAAAAATACTCGTAAGCAATCGCAACGGATTACTGGCTGCACTCATTTGGAAGAAGTGGTCTTTTGAACCACATCTTACTTTGACGAAACTCAGACGACCCAAGTCTTATGAGTATTACATCTCGGATATATCTGTCTGACGTCCGCAACATGAGATGAAGCGTCACTGAAAAGGAGCAAACAAAAGGCCATGATGAATCACGGAAGACGTTTGCCGGAGAACCGCCGATCCCGTGCTTGCAGAACGAATTTCGCTGGATGAAGTATTAACGCCCGATTATCTTAACTGAATCCGCAGAAGAAGTGAGAGGCAAAGACGAGGCCTTAGACTTCAAAAGTCTAATGTATTTTTGAGTTCCGTTGCACGTGGATGAAAATGACTGTCCTGACTGTTTTGACGAGTTTTTAAACGAGTCAGCGTCACCAGTCGCGCAAATATCCATGGATATTGTCGGCTTCATACTTTGTGGGCAGAAAGACAATCGACCTGCTGTTTTGAAAACGTGAGGCCACAATAGCGATAGTAACTGCATTAGACTCAACAAACAGTAGTTGTTGCTTTCCCGTTTTCCGGTGCTTTTCCTACATTGAGCAAAGAAGCTCCAAAGCGCTCTAAATGTGAGACTAAACCTCAATCGATTTTGTGGGGAAGGTATAGGATCAGCTCAATGTGAAAATCATTAGCTCCCATCATTCGCTATCGAGCCCTTGTACCGTGCGGAAGCGGTGGTTGGTAAACAGGATGCATTCGCGGACGCAGCAAATAAGCACCTTTTATATTGTGTCAACCCAGTCACCCACATACTTGACTGCTCAGCTCACAGCCGTTCACCAGATCACTAGACTTGTCGTTTTTCATACTCACAAACCACGTCACATCAAGTTGACTCATCAGACGTCGATTGTCTGCACCGTCTAGTGAGCGTAGCAACCACTCGTGGGCTGACGCGCCCACGTATACGCAAACGGACCTACATATAGGGTGACCGAACACAGTCAGCACACAGACTCGCGCGCGCGCAGGGAGCAAGGAGCCAGCCGAACGCTTCAAGTCCACGGACAATTATGGAACACGCGTAGCAGACAAACTGCGGAGAAAGCACGTTCCCGCTGTCCGGACTTTCACCAAGGGACACTCTTATACGGTAAGTTCCCTTTTGACTTGCTACCATTTCGCATTGTATTTGTTTTTCATGCGTGTTGCAGCCCTCCACTGTGAACCATACTAAGTACCTTTATTGGTGCATACACCTATCGAGTTGCATTATGGCTATCCTCATCAGTGCATTTGTAGAATACTTCGACGTATTCAGTAGAACCCAATTGAGTGACGCGCAAAATCACAAGCCAGAAGTAGTGGATTCTTGAGATTTATCAAAAGATGCGGTACTATATGTATAAAATACATAACAAAAGGGGTACAAACCACAAATTATGGGGGTTTCCGTCTAAACTGTTGCACGAAGTAGTACAAGCCCAAAGAAAGCCCGGATAAGATAGCAAATCGATCTTAGTTTGCGACACACGCCTGGGTACGACACGTGTTAACGCAAATAGGTCAAAAAGCCTGCGTAAATAATGGCCGACCAAACTGGTTCGACAAACCAAGGGTTAAAGCTCTTGAGTGGTTAAAAATGTAAATAGAGTCCATGGGATATGCGTAGTAGACATCAGCGGATAAGAGAAGGGTTTGACTGGGGGGAAGAAAGTACACCGCCCCACTGAAGCCAGTTTGGCTTTCCTAAACTACCCTCACTCAGCACTGGACACTAGCGACCATGGAAGGCAAAAATGGTACGAGTGACTCTAGCCACAATCACCTCCCACAGTCTTTAATGTCCCCTACGGTGACCGAACTCCTAAGTCTCACCCACTTCCTCTAGTATGCATATCTTCCCCATATCTCTGGTTACTGGACCGTCGGTAGTCTTGAGAACGACCGTCCTGACACAACCATCCGATCCTGGTTTAGTGGCCGTTACCAGTCCTCTCGACCAGGTACCGCGCGTGTGTTGCTCTCCAAGTATCAACACCAGATCAGCCACTCCTATGTTTCTTCTGAGAGTGGTCCATTTCTGTCGTGATTGAAGCAGTGGAAGGTATTCTCTTAGCCAGCGGCGCCAAAACGTGTCGGCCATCAATTGGCTCTGTCTCCACCGCCGAGTATATCGGTGCCGTAGTCCTTGGGCTTCGTTAATAGGGACGAATGATACTTGTGGTAGCAGTGGATGGTTCATGGTCAATACCTCAATGTTATCAGGATCATCTAGCACAGGGACCAATGGGCGATTGTTCAGTATTCGTTCTACTTCCGTTAGATACGTTATCAGCGATCCTTCTGTTAACGCCTGTTCCCGAGAAGCTGCGCTTAGTACACGTCGAATCGATCGTATCATCCTCTCCCGGATGCCACCTCTGTGTCTAGCTAAGGGGGATTAAATTACCAGTCAACTTGTCGTCGTAACATATTGTCCTTCAACTTGTTGCAATCCAACGTCTTCAGAAGTTGTTTCAACTCCATTTCTGCCCCAACAAAATTGGTGCCTCTATCATTGTACGCCTCCTTTGGAGTTTCTCGTCGATTAATGAATCTAGAGAACGCCATGAGAAATGAATCAATGTATAGAGAATAAGCCCCTTCTATATGTGTCGCACGGGTCTGTAAACATGTAAAGATACAGCCATACCTCGTAATACGGCCTTCGCGTGTTCGAAACGGCCCGAAGTAGTCAACATCCGTCGTTGCAAATGGGTCTTACTCGGGCAACTGGGAGATCCGCCAATAATTGTTCGGCTGGGACAGCTGAGCTTACTTTGCATCCCATGCATTCCCTGATGATTCGCTTGACGGCTGTGGTAGCACCTTAGATCCAATGCCGTTGTCGTATAGCTGCTAGAGTATGTGAAGTGCCCATATGACGTTCAAATTCATGATGATGATTAATTATGCCTCGCGTTACGGGGTGATCTCCTGGGAAGATTATAGAGTGCTTTGCGGATTCTGGCAGAGTGCTATTGCCCGGTCGACCACCCACACATAGTGGGCTATTGAGAAGGCTCGGACGTAACTTGTAAATCGGCTATTTCCTATATAGCCCTTTACATGTCTTCGAGTCCAGTTGTACTGAGCTCCGAGGAGAAAGTTTTCAGCTGAACATACCGCAGTATCGACCGTTCTGCTTCGTTCAGTTGATCGAGCCTCAGGGTATTTCTAAGTTCCATATCCTTACCAACTCTCTTACTGCGGAGGTAAGACTTGAACCTGGTAAACCAAGCTACTGCTCGTCGTAGCCTCAACCATGAAGAATAGTATGAGAGCACCACGTCTGTTGGAAGGTCAGTTGCCGCGTTAACTAAGACTGTGACGGCTTTCTTCAACTCTAGGTTTGTGGGCTTATGATGAAGTTGTTCGATGTCAGTCTTAAGCCAATGCTGCTCACCGAGCTTCAGGAACTCAGGTCCTTGAAGTCAGAGCCTCAATAGCTGAGAATGTTTTGTACGGATAACACGTGAGGCACAGTCGACAGGATTCATGTTGGTCGGGACATGTCTCCATTGGGAAGTGTTGGTATCTTCATGTATGAAGCTAATTCGGCTGGCCAAAAAGGCCTTAAACCTCAAACTTGTGCTAAGAATATAATGCAATACAATCATTGAGTCTGTCCAAAAGTTTTGTTATCGAATCGGACTTCGAGCTGCTTCACCAGGTGGCACATTAGTCTAACCGCTAACGCAGCGGCCTGAAGTACAACGCGTGGGATAGTAACTGACTTGAGGGGTGCTACTCTTGCTTTCCCCATTAGAAAGCTACAGTGAACTTGTCGTAGCGACTCACATCTCAGGTAAGCTACGGCTCCATAACCAACCTCGGATGCGTCGGAGAAAATGTGCAACGACTGATGTTGGAGAACAAACTTTTTGGGTTTGACACATCTGGGAATGGCTAATAAGCCGACAATTTGGATGTCATTTCTTCCCTCTTTCCAAACATCCTGAATACCTTGATTAACTTCTTCGTCCAAGCCACAGTTTGATCAACAAAGCTCATGTAGCAACTGTTTTGGTTGTAACAGCAAAGGTGCGACGTATCTTAATGGATCATATAAGGAGGCTGCACACGAGAGGATACACCGCTTGGTCACTGGACGCTTCGGCATTGTTAATTTTAACTTGAAGCTGTCAGTCCTGACATATCAATAAAGTCCCAACGTCTCGTGTATGTAAGGATGCAATGAGTTCAAAGACACCAAGTCAGTCGCACGCTCGCTTACCGGTATCTGGGCGGAAACCTCACTGCGGTTGCTTATCCATTTGTGCAGATGGAAGCCACCCCTTTTCAACAACTTAGACAGCTGGCTGACCAGCCTAATAGCTCCATGGGCAGAGTCGACCGACACTAAGCAGTCATCAACGTAAAAATTCTTCTCCACGACTCTGATAGTGCTTTCATCAAATGATTCACGGTTGTCATAAGCCGTTTGTTTCAAAGCAAATGTTGCGCAAAATGGCGAGGACGTCGCCCCAAACGGGTGAACATTGATTTCGTAGACCTCTGGGGTCCGCTCCAAGTTGTCATCGGTGTACCATAGAAAGCTCAGTGCTGCTCTATCTTCTGGCTTCAGATGAACTTGGTAGACCTCTTCCGCTCCAAGTTGTCATCGGTGTACCATAGAAAGCTCAGTGCTGCTCTATCTTCTGGCTTCAGATGAACTTGCAAGAACGAACAATGTCTGCAGACAATGCAATATCGTTCAAACGAAATCGTAGCAAAACTCTGGTGAATCATTCGTCAAATCTGGTCCCAAATATGAACGATCATTTAGCGACAGTTTTCCAGACTTCGCCGCAAAATCAAACACTATCCTCACCTTGCCCGGTTTGTGCGGATTAAAAAGAGGATGTTGAGGGACGCATCGACGTACCTCACACTAGTCGGACAGGGC
>NW_008752154.1:171888-192303 GCF_000715545.1 Opisthorchis viverrini | reverse complement strand
TTCCACTCCTGACCTGTTGTGACCAAGCTTACGCGCGTCTAGAGGACGATCCTCAGATGGGCGCCTGATCATTGGGCTGGCCTTTTGAATGCTGCCAGCCCGCACCAAGATTTTCTGTACGTCGGACGGGGAAGAAAGAGTAACTAGAAGTCCAAGGGTTCGCTTACTTCCCTTTTGGCGTAGCCATTCTGCGTGGAGCGATTGATCAGGCTTGCTGAGGATCGACTGTGCCAGCTTCGCTGGCGTGATTTTTCCGGAGAACGACCCCCAGCTTATCAGCCTGTTTTCCCCTCGGCGTCTGTCCACTAGAGCCGCTGTGGCGGTTTTTATAGCCGTGTCAGAAAGTTGTATGACTTTCTTTGCAGAAATGGGACCCGGTATGGACATCGCGAGGTATTGGTTCAGCGAGGAAAGTTCCTTGTCGACTTTCGCCCAGGTCGCTGCATTCTTAGCACCTGAGTGCTCCAATGCCTTCGAAAGACCCTCTAATTTCCCGTCGAGTATCCCGATTAAAGCGGAACACTGACAGTGGTCTTTCGGAATCTGCACTGGGCATTGGGTACCGTTTCGGGGGGCTCTCCTCTTTGCTGCGGTGTGCATTGCACCCTTAACGTAGAGGCAGCTGGCGCAGACAAACGGGTCAGGATAGTTAGCTAGTCGGCTTATCTGGTCGTCCTGTAGACCCGTGCATTTGAAATGCGACCAGGCCTTGCAGGCGCGGCATTGCATACCGCGTTTGACGTTCGACGGGCAGCCATTTCGCCCACATCTACTGTGGTCTATCAATGGCTGCGGAGGGCAATCGGCATAGAATGATGTCATGTTTCGGACCAGATGTAAAATATAAAGGGTTATCACTCGAATGTTTCGTTAGAGTAATAAAATTCAACAATTACTCGTGTGTACTCTGTGAATAGATTGAACAACGAGAAAATTTTTCACGAATTTGCACGAGGGCAAAACGAAACCAATTTCGAACGTATTAAGAGGCTGGTTGATTGTTTCGCTAGACTCAGAACGTGTTTATCCTCGATCGACATAGATACATCCGTTTTGGATCTTTGATCATTAAATTCAATTTCAAACAAGCGTGTTACGTCACTTCCTATAGTCTCCTGCCTATTAAGGCAGTTTATTGCGGAGGCTTTGCTACCACCGATACCCGATGGACCAAAAACGACCCAACCGAATACTGTCAACGAAGCATAAGGTTGTTTACTGGTCCCAATACGCTGCTCTCACCCAGTGTGCATCTGGCGCATTCGTAGCTATCAGGATAGATACCTTTTGGGATGCGATTCGTGGGAGCGTTATGTCTTGCAAATGGGGTCAGCGACGGAGATCTCAAGACGGTGCGGTCGGCCTTGTCAGGGGTAGCTGGTCAGTTGAATACACGGTTTCTACGTGCGTCTGGTAATCGTTGTTCAGGGAATCGATGGTCAAACTAAAGGCTGTTTACTCTTCTTCGACGTTCCGTTGATCGAATTAAACTCCAGCTCTGTTGGGGTACCCTTCAATCCAATCTGGTCAGCGACTTCGCGCGACACCAAAGTAGAGTCTGATCCACTGTCTAAGAGCGCATAACATAGTACAGCGCCATTGGGGCCGACGGGGCGCACTGGAAGAAGCCCTAGGAATGCTGACGGGACTTCCACTGACTTTGAGTTTACGTCAGAAGTGTGCGAAGTGAGTGGCTTTACGTAGCTGTCGAAGTGCAGTTATCGATGATGGCGTTTGCCACATCCTGGCACGTCGAAATGACTAGGGGTTCGGCATTTGTTTGCTCGGTGGTTGGGTTTCAGACAAGTAAAACACAGCTTACGTTCCCTCAAGGCCTGTAGTTTCTGTTCTGGTGACTTGGCCCGAAATGCAGCACATTCACATAAGGGATGATGGACCATACATACGGGACAACTCAGTGCCTTAGATGCAACGGCGTTACCGTGTGGACGGGGGAGATTGCTGCGCCGAATAATATCATCCACACCCCTACTGGACCCATGGTTAGCACTGCTAGCTAGCTGTCCGTACACGTTTGTTGCTGCGGACAGGTTCCTCTCAAGGAACTGAGCCAATTGGCAAAAAGATGGCTCTTGTCGTTCGTATAGGATATTTTCAGCTACTTTTGCCCATTCTCGTTGGAGATGACTGGGTAGTCGCATCACGAGCCGTTTCAGGCTTGTGGAACAATTTAAGTCGGCAATGTAATACATCTGGTTGAGGGCGATCTCGCAGCTATGCATTCCACGTACCGGCTTCCTTAATGCATCCGTGTCTTCAGCGGCAATGGGGCCCCCGGCCATTGTACTGTCAACGGAGCTTTGTGCTCTGTCATGGGCCCGCCCGAACTCCTTGTGAAGAATATCCACTTCTTTCACGAAGCCGTCGCTTTCTGGTAGCAACACACAACATTCTATTGCTGCTTTGGCTTCGCCCGTACAATAGTGAATAAGATACATAAACCGCTGTTATCGTCAACAAGTCTGATGGCGACATTTCACTTGAAAACTCTTCATAAACTTCCAAAATTTACGTAAGATTCCTTCAAATTTGTCTGTTTCTATCTTTGGTAGCGCCATGGTTAAAACAAGAGATGGCAAAGAAGCCATGTCGCGGGTAAATGCACCATTTGGAGCGTTAAGCTCCTGGTTCTGGGCGGTACAGTCCGACTGCAACACATCTTCCGATGAGCAGCCCTGATGCCAGTACAATGGTGAATAAGATGCATAAGCCGCTGTGTATCGTCGACTAGTCTGCTGGCGACGTTCACATGAAAACTCATAATAAACTTCCAAAATTTACGTGGAGTTCCATCGAATTTGTCTGTTTCTATCTTTATTAGCGCCATGGTTGAAATAAGAGATTGCGAAGAAGCCTTGTGGCGGATAACTGCACCATTTAAAGCGTTAAACTCTTGGTTTTGGGCGGTACCATCCGACTGCAGCTCATCTTCAAATGAGTAGCTCTGATGAATTTTCAAACGCAAAATGGTCAGTGCCTTACGTTTAAACTCAATCTTCCTTTAACTAATTTCTAGTTGACGCAAACTCTCTGCTAAGTCCCCCACCAAAACGTCTCTCTGGAGCCCAGCGTCTAAATGCCGCGCAGAAAACCTATTGGATCTAACGCTACCAGCCTTGGTGAACTTTGGTGGGCAATGACATGGGGTTACAAAACATGGACTAATAACTCGGTTCACCTGAGACGTCGACGGCGTTTGATGAGCGTCAACAATGTCCTCAAGAGCCGATCGAGTTTTGGCCCTTTTGCACGACTTGCTTCTTAGATTGTACATCTTCGTTAGAGATGGTCTTCCCGGGGTCCAAAAGGAAATGGTCCAATGAGAGTACTGTAGAATAATTCGACGTATTCAGTAGAACCCAATTGAGTGACGCGCAAAATCACAAGCCAGAAATAGTGGATTCTTGAGATTTATCAAAAGATGCGGTACTATATGTATAGAATACATAACAAAAGGGGTACAAACCTCAAATTATGGGGGTTTCCGTCTAAACTGTTGCACGAAGTAGTACAAGCCCAAAGAAAGCCCGGATAAGATGGCAAATCGATCTTAGTTTGCGACGCACGCCTGGGTACGACACGTGTTAACGCAAATAGGTCAAAAAGCCTGCGTAAATAATGGCCGACCAAACTGGTTCGACAAACCAATGGTTAAAGCTCTTGAGGGGTTAAAAATGTAAATAGAGTCCATGGGATATGCGTAGTAGACAGCAGCAGATAAGAGAAGGGTTTGACTGGGGGAAGAAAGTACAACACTAATAATTGCATGAACACTAACGGATCCCGTATTCGTCATCCAAGTGATCAGCGCATGGACGGCTGAGTATGGGAATCCGGTCTAATGAATTCATGTTAGCCTGGAAACAAGTGCCACTCCTGGCAATATGGCCACCACGAGCCATAGTGTAACAATCACCAGATAACCAGGACATAAATTCTGAGCTTTCTAAGCTATTCCAAAGCTGCTCAACGCATGTGATTTTAGTGGGGTCTGTGCGCATATTCCTTAAAAGCGACACACTGCTATACAATGGCTGCCTAACGCCCAGGTTGAGAGGGAATACCAAAAAACGTGACGTTGATCAAAACCTCCCTGGTTTAATACGGGACTATATCAGTCTGCCGCATCGGGTGGGATTGTATCCACAAAACAAGGACTGTGAGATTCACCACGGCAGACTGATCGAAGAGTGTGAGTAGTCATGAATGGACGTCGGCGGGTTACGGGCTGCTAGGGTGGGTGGAACTGACCAATGTCGTGGTCTGAGGGTTGAGGGTTCGTTTCAGTTAAACCACTTTGTCCCTGCCTGAAATCGATACGTGGACTTCGTAATTCGTTCGTTGCTCTCAGTTGGCCTTCACTACCTTGCACTGAATTGAAAAGCAGAGAGCGAATATCTCCGGCCTCACCGGGTACTTGCAATTTATTAGTTACTTGTCGCTAGAATTGGCCAAACCCTAGTTTTGAAGCGACATTGGTGAGAATACGAAAGTGGGTCCGACGGATTGTGCGGATGTGCCCAGCCTTGATCCAGAAACTAAGAGAGAGGCTTTGGCTGAGAGCTCTTCCTTAACAGTTAGATTGCAACCTGCAACCGACTGTGCAAAAGCTAGAAAAGAAGCAGGCCAGTTTGTGCCGAAATGAAATGTCACTCACCAAGTGTTCCCGTTGTGGGTGGAGTACCGAGCGTCTAGCAGAATCATGGACACCGTTTTCAAGTAAGGGCAACTTTAAAAGACCTCTCGAGACAAACTTTAGTAGATAGCTCCCGTAGACCGGCTTTATTAGAGGATAGGATACCTTCTCGATGGCCATGGGAGGTGTGCACAACTTTCACTCCACTGGAAAGCTAATTAGAAGCCAAAACGTACACGCAGTTGTTGTGGAGCCAATGACAATCAACAGCCGAGTTACGCAAACTGTTGCTACTGGCGATGTGTTCGGTTGTGAGGCTTGTTTCTTGTGAGGTTGGATGGCATGCAGAGGGCACAACGCCGTCAAGTGGATTCGGTACCGCATGAACAGTCTGAAGTTAGCGCGTAACTGCAGCGGGTGTCACAGGCTATCCGTGCGTCTGCGTCCCATTCGAAGGCGATCCCTTGATTAGGCCTTGTTAGCGCCAACCTACCAGTCCGTTCATATATCCGACAACCACAGATACATGTCAGCCCCTGGACTCGCCACAACATGGCACGTGAAAACTCCAGAAAATTTCCCAACGAACCGCACGAACGCAAACATCGATGTTGATACATCAGCGAAGGTTGGTTGCTCATACCAGTACCATCCACAGCACAACCAGTCCTAACGGATCCTGGATCAACCTAGGTGAGAAACCAGCTTCTGGCATGGAATGTTGGTGGCGTCAACTCAAAAGCCGTACCTGGATCTTGAATCCGCGTCTGAGAGAGACAGCGCACATCAATATAAAGTGAGTTTACCGCACATAGCAGAGGAGCATGTATTCCAGCTTGTTTCAGAGTGAAAAGGTTGAAAACTACCAAATGAAGATGCTTTTGAAGTGTGTATTAACGGCAAAGCCACAGCCCATCTCTCGGTCTGAGACCTCTACGCAACATTCCTCGTGAAGAGAACCACCAAAGAGGCACAGCGTTTAATAACGCCCAAAGTGTTGAAGTCGCATTTACAACGTGTCGTCTACAGTGTCTGAGGCGGGCTCATTCTGGACATTTCAATGCCTTCTGTATGCGTCACGTTCAACCGAAATCCGATGGATATTATACCATAATTGGCTGTTGGGCACATATTCGGCCAACCCTGAACCTTCGGGCTGTCGGTTCTTCTGGCCAATCGGGTGAGGGATAGGCTTCTTGGCCGTGGCAGGTCCTAACTGCGTGCCCTAAAGCGGCTAGCACTGCCTCTCGAAGCGGCCTCACTGCCTTAGGAAGCATTGAAGCCCGGGCTGGGCCTCCGACGTAGCAGCCGATGAATTTTCCGCAAGTGCCTAGATCAAAAGTGTCCAGAATCACATCTAGACTCCTCACTTGATCTAGGGGCAGGGTCTGTGCACTGGTTCGTCGAATTTTTTTGTGCCAGATGGACTTGGGTGGATTAAATTGAATCTCGTAGAGCACTTTGCTTCCCGGGCAAAGAATGTCCCGGGATCCATTTGGGGTGTCTGCCGCTGTAGTTGCCAACCCACATTCTCTGGCCTTCGCTGAAGCAGCGCGCGGTTGTGCCGTGATGTCGATTGAACTGTTTCTCCATCCTGGTGTTGCATTTCCTGTGACCGGATAGCCATGCGGTGTTTGAAGCTTGCGTCGGAACAGTGCTTGTGCTGGCAATTCACCAGGCCAATTGGGGTTTAGCGTCGCTCAGTATAACAGCAGTAACATTTGCCAAATTTCCTCCACCGGTCCCTCCCCTTCTGAACTTCGAAGTGCCAGCTTGAGGGTGTCTGAAAAGCGTTCCGCTTGGCCGTTCAACTGTAAGTGAAACGGCGGCGAACGGACATGAGCTACACCATATTTCTGAAAGATTTTTGTGAACGCAGATGACGTGAACTGCCGCCGTTGTAGATACGGTAGTCTCTAGCATTCCAAAGCGACTGAACAATCGTCGGAGCCCGATGACCGTGGGAAAAGCTGTTCATTAGAAGAGCTTCTGACCACATGCTTTAAAAAATCGTTCAGCTGCAACACCCTTTCAGTGCCTAGTTGCCGTGCCAGCCGAAGGAAGCATGAGGGTTGGGATGCTGCTATGTTGCCCAAGCCTAGACAGGGAAAGTCGAGAGGCAGAGGTCGGGTTCAACCACAGACCTTCCGGTCAGTAAATTTGCGTTCTAACCAGTGAGCTTTAAGCGTCAACCACGACCAAAGAGTGTTGGACATCAAAGGGACCTGCCTAGTCGATGTTAAGATGAGTTCATGGTTCGGTCGGCTGCATCCATAACCGTAGGTAGGTTTCCACGGATGAGTCGGATGCTCCATCACACCGCAGGCAAGATTTGATCAACCTGGGAGTCCATCAGGAGCCGGTAGATATAACTCTGAGCAAAGACCTTCGTCCTTTGTTCCCGGGTGCTCTTCATGAAACCGATTCAGAACGGCTGGTTATTACCAGTGTAGAGTGACCGCCTTCCGAAAATAAAGGCCATTCGTCGAGTGGTGATAATACGTCACGCCGGTTGATATACGGTCCTAACCGTCTTGTAGGCAGGTACGTGGCCATTAACGCAGGCGTCACTTAGTGACATGCTGCAGTACAAGGGCGAGATGATCCAAGTGGTTGGAGCGCGAATTTACTGACCGAAAGGTCCGTGGTTCGAACCCGACCCCCGCCTCTCGACTTCCCCTGTCTAGGCTTGGGCAACCTGACAGTATCCCAGCCCTCATGCAACCTTCGGTTAGTATGGCAGCTAGGCACCGGAAGGGTGCTACAGCTGAACGGTCAGTACAAGTGGATGATCCATTCCAGGGGTCGTCTCTCAGAATCGAACCTCGGCACATGAGTGTCTCGAGGATATTCGCTTTGTTGCACTCCCCATTCTCTGTAATAGTGATTTGAGTAGGATTGGACTCGGCAAAAACAGACAACAGTGAACGACTGATTCGGCTGTATGTTGGCCGCAGATTGTTGTCGCACGATACCAACTTCTAAAATAAATAAATTCTTCTATACACATGGTGTCCTCCAACAGCTGACCAGCCATAGATCCAGATTGCTTACATCGCCATCAGTTACAATAACCGGCCGTCGCTCGTTATGGAACAACTGTATAGGTGCGGATCATGCACGCCTCTGCAGTCACATCTGTCTCTGCCTTCCGGGGCCGCATAGGGGGCGGGCAACTGGCTTACCAGCCGAGATGCTGCCTCAAAAATTGAATATTGGACAAAACCGACACTGCTTGAATCCCGGGGAAAATTCCCCGCCGCTTTCGAAGATAATTAGTTCTGACAGCTTATCAGGCGTCACGTGAAACTCATTGTGCGCGCCGACCTGGCTTAAATGAAAGGATAAGGGAGCGTGGAACTCCCTGAGCTTAATTCAACTGACCCGCCCGATCGGTTCCCGGAAACTATCAGTGAGCGAACCTCTAGGGATCAAAGTGGTGCGGCCATCTTCAGGATAGAAGTACACGTCGACCGCTTGGCTGAGCACTTCGAATAGCAATTCTCGTGGCAGGGTATGAGGGAAATCACGAAACGTTTGGGTCCTGTCTGTGCCACTCGCCTTCCAGGATGTGAACCACGTGATCCTCACTGTGCCTGGTTGCCAATCGATGTCGTTGGCGATCTTGTCAGTTTCTATCCAGATTGCCTGAATGAGTATTTGGAGGTATAGGCACCTCGGAATGATTGTAGTAAACTAGCACTAAGTCCCTTCCTCGTCCACCTTTACTCTTTTCCCACAATGAGGCTTTCAAACAAATCATGGTCATACGGCAGCCAGGCGTCGGTGTTGAACACTGGTGTCGTGCTGTTGATGATAATGATGAATTCTCGTGGCCATCTGCTGCCACGCAGCTGGATCCTGAATATGTAGTAGAACTCTGGACGGTGAATCTGGAACGCCCCAAAACATCGGAGGTTTATGAGGTTTTCTCAAGCCACACGGAGCTTTTGGTCCGGATAACTTCCCATCCAAATTGTTCGTCGATAGGATGAAGTTGTAGCGGTCATTCACAAGATCACGCGTCACAAACGCCCAAATCACGCAACAATCCTCATCGCACTTGTAACCTTGACCGACAACATGTACAATACAATCTCCCATCCGTTTTTGTTTACGCGCTACCACCTGCTACCATGCGCCAGGCTGACGAGCTTCAACCACATCAGGTCAAGTTGTATTCATGTTGGTGCAATTATCAAAGACAAATGGACACCCCTCTTTTCACACTGCACATAATAAATGGACATGCAACTCGACCCAAAAACACGCTCGTGCGCACAGGAGCTCCATAAGTCTCCACGAAGAACTACGGACTACGTGTAACGGCTATACTTCGGAGAAGACACCTCCCGCGTCCGGAACTTCACGCAACACCTCCCAACAATTGTCCTCAGGCGATAAGTCACCTTGGCTTATTCTCTCCTCGCATTTTGCACATAACTTTTATACTCAAAATCATTCTGGTAAAACAGAAATTTGTTGGTACTTGTCACCCTCTGATAACCAACCTAATTACGTTACAACCAGATCATTGCAAAGGTTTTCAGGCACACTTTCGGTAGCTAGTTGCCGTGCTACCCGAAGGAATTAATCAGCGCTTGTCTGTTTTATTTGCCTGCATTTGAGAAAAAGGCTGTCCCAGACAACTGGAGAGAATCGGTGGTAGTGCGAATTTTTAAAAAGGAGCCCCTTAATGAGTACGATAACTAAAACGGAGTGAGCTTGGCTCAAGTAGTGACTGTTGACATCACTTATCCTTTATCGCCCTATGGTTGCCCGTAAAGCTTCGACTATAGAACAGTAAGTGGGACTCCGTCTTGGTAGGAGTAGCCGTCAAGTGATAGAATAACGCCATAACTATAAACGATCCACGATTTTGGTATTTGACTCAGTCGACCGATCTACCTTTGACACGCTTGCTCAGCAAGGAGTGTCCTGGAATTTCGCGAACTTGACAAGTTCTTTGTATTCTCAGGACTTTTGGCGTGTAAAACGATACGGGGAGCGCTCCGAAATCTTACGTATGTCAAGTGGTGTCCGACAAGGGAGCCCACTCTCCATTCCTCCTTAATTTCATGATCGACCAGATGATGCAACGAACACTGAAAAGTCCACAAAACTCTGGTATTAAAGTAGCTGCTGACGAAACCCCCTCCGATCTGGAATACGCACGCGATATTGTTGTGGTCTTCAAAGAGAGGCAGGCACAGGCGTTCTTGGATGAATTGGGAGGCGTTTTGTATGATTATGCTCCTGGACATAGAGTCGCTGACACGCCACTTACATGCCACAGAAATCGCCTGAAGTTGTGGAACGTTTACGTGTCTTATAAGTTCTGTACGTTCCGATTGCTCTGCGACATGATCGACCGATGATGAAACGAACACTGAAAAGTCCACAAAACTCTGGTATTAAAGTAGCTGCTGACGAAACCCCCTCCGATCTGGAATACGCACGCGATATTGTTGTGGTCTTCAAAGAGAGGCAGGCACAGGCGTTCTTGGATGAATTGGGAGGCGTTTTGTATGATTATGCTCCTGGACATATAGTCGCTGACACGCCACTTACATGCCACAGAAATCGCCTGAAGTTGTGGAACGTTTACGTGTCTTATAAGTTCTGTACGTTCCGATTGCTCTGCGACAGATGAGGTGAATGCACGAATCTCTGAGCCCTAGGTCATGCTTGTTACCGTCAGACACCTGTGGCGACAAAGCAACATACCTCTGACTCTCAAGGTATGGATAAGGCTACAGTATAGGCTGTTTTGTCTTTTTTGTCTGTGAGTCTTGGTGTCCTCAAGCTGCGGGAATGGGACGTTTTCAGGCATTCGACAGCCGTCGTCTCAGAGCTAGAGTCCGTGTGGGTTGGTGAGGGGACAGATGGCTCGGCGGTTAGAGCTTGAATTTACTGACCGGAAGGCCCGTGGTTCGAACCCGACATTTCGACTTCCCCTGTCAAGCCCTGGGCAAACCGACAGCCCTCGTGCTTCCTTCTGGTGTCATGGAAGTTGGGCACCGAAAGGGTGCTACGGCTAAGCGTGGATTGATGTCGGCGAATCCATAACGGGACACTTGGAAAGCGAGGGTTCGTTTGTGCAGCGGGGACTTCCATCGAAGAATGTGTTTAGCATCAGAAACTGCGTTAGTTAGGTTATATATTGTGCATAATGAACCATCGTTTGCGAAAGAGTTCTGTTTTCGGTGCACAGTTCATAGTAGCGGAAGCAGAAAACTGACCAGCCCTCGATGTGTCAGAGGAGTATGAAAGTGATTACGCAAATTATGGGTGCTGTCGGTTTAACTCGCTTTCTAGGCTGAGGACCGTGTGATCCACACTGCCTACAAGATATGCCTGCTGATCAATGTTGGCAGCGTTCTTCACGTCGATATCTGACCAGATTATGTGAATGAGAGTTCGGAGGTGTGGGCTAGTACTAAATTCTTTCTGCAATTTGCTTTTACTCGTTCCTTCATAATAGAGCTTTTAAATAAATGAATGTACTTTGACAACAAATAATCATAGTTGAGTACAGATATTGTACTATCAATAGGGATGTTGCCAGAAGTGGTATATTGTTCTCCGTTTCTTCCCATACTTACATCAACCACACCACTTCCCTTCCTTTTCCTTATTGTTCTTCACGCTCCACCGCTTACGACGATCGTGCGCAAAGCATGAGAACACAAGGCCGAGCTTATGAAAATTCTGAAGCGGTGCATCTCTGCTGAAACTAAAATACCTCCACGTTAGCAGCTCTCTTTACCGCTTTTCCGTGACCCCGACAATTCCATCAACCGCACTAAATAGTGATTATTGTTCAGCCCTAACACCAATCCGGTGCCTACCTGCCATGCCTCTTGAATGAAGCACGAGGACTGAGATATTGCCAAATTGGTCTAGCCTAGACAGGAGCAGTCGTGATGCAGAGTTTGTGTTCGAATCGCGGACATTTCTGTCAGTAAATTCGTACTTTAACCAAAGCCGTCGAACGCACTACCATTCTTCTTTTTACCATATCCACCAGTGCCGGTTTTAGGTCGCTAACTGTATATCCTAGCCCGCTAATATCAAACCCTTCGCGACTCTCTCACCTCAGAACAATGCTGTTCTACGCCTAGCCTGCAAACATTTCAGCGCCACTTCTTCCTTGCGTGATTATTGCAGTGGCATGAAATTTGACACTAACAAGATTACAATCACTCACGCAAAACAGGAAACTTTACTTGTAACTCCCCAAGGGGATAAAGGGCAGAAGGGAGTGGATGTTGTGCTAACGTCTGGTAATCTTTCTGAGCTGCGTACACCTCCAAAACCTTGGGCAGGTAGTCCAAGAGTTTTCATCGACCTTGTAATTATTGTTTTATATTTACCTTTTTCTTGATCGCACATTCAGATCGGTTGAATCGTTGCGCCAGCTGATGGGAGTGACAATGAATTTATTTCTGCCTGCTGTCACTGGACCGAAAGTTTATCGCGTTCCGGTTCAATCCTATTCCGAAGAAGTAAGTGACTACCCGCAAATTTAACCTTCAAGCAGTCAGTAGAATACGAATCCAATCCGTTGGAATCTCTGCTCACAGCGTTGATCGATACGGCACATTCATTCTATGGACTTCTCAAATGGACAGTCATTCTGTGGGGTCCTTGGTTTCTGAGAAATGGTAACATGCCTATAAGTTGGTAACTGTTTTGTTTGCAGTGCAAAGTCATGATCATTTGACGTCGTACGCTAAGTTGGTTTGTTTAGGGTGCATCCTCTACTTAACAGCGCTGTGCGCCCGAGGTACGGATACCATTACCAGCTTGATTTTCTAGGCATTGGGCGACTGTGGAACCCTACGTACGTGAAATTCATATCGCTGTATCGTTCGGCAGCTCTTCAACCAAGTGAGACTAATTTGGTGAGTCAATATCATTTCAGTTTACGATTTTGTAGCGACAACTAACTTTGTACAGCTTTTCGTCTCCCTGGCCAGCGTCGTTTGATGTTCGCCAGTTGCCGTCTACCGTTCTACACCGGCCGCACATAAACCCTCCACAGCGTTCAACAGGCATTCCTGTGCTTCTCTGGCCAGTTACGTGAGTGTTTCTTCCGCTACGGTGTTATTTTCAAGTAGCTCGAATTAATTTCAAAACGGTTCTTCCCCTTTCTCCCGCGAATACAGACTTCTCTACTGGGACCACTTTGTCGCGGTCCCACTAACATTACCATTATATCGCCTTACTCATCATCCCAACAGGACAGGTAACTTTGACACTACTATTCTTAAACCTTTTCAACAGGACCAATATTTTCAGGAATAGGATATGCCAACGCCACTAGGGATGGTAATTGGTTTTCATTCAGCCTTGGGGAGCCACGATTTTTGAAAGTGCTAAGCTTAGCTGCGTCGGTGCTAATAGGTGACACTGACAAGCGTGTGTTGGAAGCTCGGGGCAACTCAGCAGCTAAGGTGAGAAGCTACTGACTGGAAGGCCCATGGTTCCAACCCAAACATGCTGCTATCAAGGCTTGGACAACCTGGCCGTATCGCAGGCCTCGTGTTTCCTTCGAATTGCATGGCACTTATGCACCGAGAACGTGCAGCGACTGCAACGATTTACATGTACCTTTGGGCGTAGGCTCATTGATGGTTCGTCCAGTTAGCCCTGGATACCTTCCAGACTATTGATGAGATGAATCCCCTGTGAAACCCGATGTCCCCAGGTGATCAATTCGTGGGGATTAGTATGTTCTTAGCTAAAGCTAAACAACAGGTTTTTCAGTTCATTCAAAAGGATGTCGGAGAGCATTGCTCAGATAATCCAAATTAGGGAAGTTACAGTAGCGTCGGAAAGCCACAATGCTTTTCAGTTTTTTGAGGATACGTTCGTTGATCGCCTTGGACCACGTATCTCCTCTCACGGGTTGGTAAAACAAGTTTAATAGCAGTAGCCATCACGGCCTTACCATGATGTGGTGTCTTGTGTGCCTCCGTGACCCGCTGAACGGGGATGTTCGCGCGACATTCACAGTCTCGTATCTGGTTGGTCGATGATTACTGGTTCAGTCATCTCCTGGTGCTCCATCTCGGGGTTCTGAGAATTCGTGGCGATTTATATGTAATGCACTGGCGTTTTTCACCAAACGCAACTGCCTTGCGATGAGGCTTTTGTGCCAAGGTCTTTGATTGAGGGTCACAGTCATCCTGACAGTATATATTGGGCGATATGACCCAAGTGGTTAGAGCGCGAATTTACTGACCGGAAGGTCCGTGGTTTCAAACCCGACCTCTGACTTTCGACTTCCCCTGTCTAGGTTTGGGCAACCTGGCAGTATCCCTGCCCTCGCGCAACCTTCGGGTGGCGTGACAGCTATGCACCGAGAGGGTTCTAACCTGAACGATTTTTTCTGACAGTATATTAGCCCGGCTACGACCATGATTCCCACGGAAGTAAAGCATCACTGTTTAACACTGATGTGCTGTCACTGATGATACATGTACGTCCAGCTACTTTTCTGTAAAAAAACATCAGCTTTCCGCAGTGATCAACGACCAAACAGTGAATGTAGCCGCGGTTTCTTGAACTCAGCTTTTCAGGAGTATTAGGTGTGATGGATGGAGAGCTCACCCTGGAAACTGAGCGAGCAACCGAGTTGGATATTCAAAAGTGATCAAGATCCATTTCAGCTGTTGCGCCAGTGGTTTCGACGCCAATTAGTATCTCTGCTTCAGCGAATCATCCCAGCGTCGGGCTTTCACTTACATGATTGGTTGGAAAGATCCTGAAACACCGGTTGCAGTAGTTGGGTAGCGTTACACTATCTATCTGTAAAAGGACATCTTGATTAAATTTAGATATACTCTTGAAACGCATTGATACATATGGGCCAGAATAATCTGCCCTCGAATGACACGTAGGGCTGCAGGATATCGCCTAGGTCTAAGCCGTCCCATGAAAGTCCATTATGACTGAATCCTACTCAGTTATACTGGACAGAAAGTCAAACTTTGGAACCGGTTGGGAGGTAGATGCCGTCTTCGTAGTAAACGCAACCGGGTTGTTCCGATAATCCAGAGGTCTGGTAACTCAAGGTTGTTTCATCATGTGGAGTTCATCGATACCACTACGCGGTGGGGAGTATCACATTCGGCTACAAAGATTACAGAAACTGGGCGTATCAAGGAATTGGCGTTTAACATTACACAGCACATGAGGTTCTGTAATTGAAGAATAGCTCTGAGGCTGACTGCTAGCACAACTCAAAGGAATGTGAAGCAGCAGATGCCAGAGGACAGCAAACAGATTCCGTGATCACGAAGAAATCCAAAAACAATACCTGTTTAAAGTGTCTAGACTTCAAAAAATTGACCCTTCTTTCATCTCTTACCCAATTTGGGTTTGCTGAATTCACGTCGGCTCACATCAATAGAGAGACTTTGAAAAGTAAACGACCACCATAGATTTTTTCTAGAACTACGTATCTTTAAGAACTGCTACATCAAATCAAGGATTCGGTAGGTACCCGAGTAGAGACTTCTCCCTAAGAAGAACCACTGATCAAGACTGAAGGATAGTTCTTATCAGAAAGGACCGTTGCACTTCTTCCTGAATAGTTCAGCTGTTTTTCTACTTAGGGATATCAGATTTGGAATAACCAATATTCTACTGAAAGAGACCCTTCTGTGAAGATCAACAACCCGGGGGACGCCACGTTGTCTCTGTCATCAGTCACAACTCCGTATCACCCCCCCCCTGGAGAACCCTCGCGATAGATGGAGAAACTTCATCTGTTGTAGTATCCTCCCTTTGGCAAGGTTTGTTAAGAATCGATCATTCTTATCCTTTCAGCTCTCCAAGCATGGTACACACTATCATGTTACATGTATTTCATAAACAGTGATCTGTTGTGACACATGATAAAAGCGTGTTCACTGCATCCAAGATTTCCTCCCCTATGCGCGATGTCAGGAACATTCCCATATTTTTGTTTTCGTCTTTTGCTTTCATTCGGTGGATGCAGCTACCCAGTATGGGTTGTCGCACCAAACGTGCCTTGAGGGGCACAAAACGGTAACCTTATACTCCGTTGGCGGTCTAAGCAGGTTTTCAGTTGAGAAGGACAATAATATGCGTTATTCACACTCGTTCTGGCACAATTATGCTGATTTATCCACACGAGAGTGAACACAACACTCTACAAACCCTGCCACCACCTACAACACTTACCTTCACTCAGTACGCTACCATCGAACGCTTCGATTTGATTGTGAACCTCATTGTACTTAGCCCTTCTAGGCTAACTTTTGTCCCTTTTCTAAACAGCGATGACCCGTATACCGTGCTCGAGCTTACTATCAGAATTTACCCACTTTATTCTTTCGGAGTATGGAATGGCTCTGATGGTATTGCGCCCGTTGCATTGGAGGCCAGATAGCTCAGTGGTTAGAGCGCGAATTGGCTGTCCGGAAAGTCTGTGGTTTGAGTCCGACTTCTGCCTCTCGACTCTCCCTGTCTAGGCTTGGGCAACCTGGCAGTACCCCAGCCCGCATGCTTCCTTCGGGTGGTTTGGCGGTTAGGCACTGTAGGAATGCTACAGCAGAACGATTATCTTTATCCCATCTTTCGCATTAATTATTGATAAGAAGGACGCCATTTCAATAGGGGCTCTTCGGTTTCCCCAGGTGTGACCTTTTTTAAGGGGGAGGTGTATCCAAACCACGGCTTCACCGGGTCGTTGTTGTGGCCTCTGCAACGGAGTGACTTCTCTTCAGAAAGCTGCTTCCTATGGGATCATTGCGCAATAATCTTGGTGGTCAACTATTCCTGATTCTTTTTAGGGACCTCTCATAACGATGCAGTAGATTGGACAAATACACGATTCGGTTTTTACGCAAGACTCATCTGAAACCCAGCTGAAACTCTAGTTTACGATGTTCTTTAACTGAATGTGCTACGCCAATAGGTCGGTGAAAATTCGCGTACTGCACCTAGCTGGTTAGCCCCACCGAGGGCGAAATTGGTAGTGGACTGTCGAAGAGTTTTCAGCAACCTTACGGGAGTAGTGTTCTACGTCATTGAAGTATGCTGTTAGA
Source organism: Opisthorchis viverrini (assembly GCF_000715545.1). Taxonomy (NCBI): domain Eukaryota; kingdom Metazoa; phylum Platyhelminthes; class Trematoda; order Opisthorchiida; family Opisthorchiidae; genus Opisthorchis; species Opisthorchis viverrini. The sequence continues at coordinate 175,563 of NW_008752154.1, read as the reverse complement.
CAACGTTTTTTTAGTGTACTTCCTCTCGCTGTTTTCTGTCCACTTCCGTTGTTTGTACGATTGTGCTTCTCTGGAGAAACAACTGGAGGGTTGGCCTCTTCACGGAGAGTCAATTGTGTTCCAAATACTCAACTTGCAATCGCTCTGTGTAATAAATGCTGTTCGCTTGCAGTACTCAGAGGTCAATACCTTGTTTGTCGTTTATTCAGGCGACTGTTCGCACATACCATTGGTATTCGCATGGCTTACCCGGGATGCACTGCAATCCTGAATATGATGACGTGTAAGTTGTGATCTCGCGATTGGTTTTCTACTTGGAATCACCACGTATGTTGAAAACGATCCGCGTTTTTTATTTGTGCATATTAGCAGGCAAACACCATTAATGTTCAATGTAAAAAAACCCATTCAACTTGATTTCCTGGTTCGGTGTCCATTGTAGCGACGTCTGTTGTAGATGTGTTTAGTTCGTGCGTTTAAACAAATCATGCTTGTGTGTAACCACTCGCCGAGTAGTGCGGCACACTATCAACCCCTGGTGCGTACAAGGACTCAGTCGCCATCCGTCTATGTACTTTAGGTGACAGATCCAGTCAGTGGGTGCTACTTCATCAGGTCAGACAACGTGTTTTCTAACTGGGCAGATCCAACATACACGTAGGTCGATCGCCTTAACCGGAGTGACTGTGTGTCTCCTATCGCTTGTGGCGAATCACGAGGCTTTTGGCCATTGGGGGTACGATGAACTATGTGTAATAATTGATTAGCTGATCGGTCGCATCTTACCTTATCCCAGAAGCAGTTGGGCCGTCTGCGACTTATCAGCCAGGCACTCAGCTACTTGGTGTCGAATTTGACCGATCATCTCATTTGTCAGGCCGCACGGTATTCAACCGTTTGTTTGTTTCGCGTAATGGAACAGAAGTAGTAAGGTGATGGTCAGGAAACTATTATTTGGCGGGGTATCAGGTGCTGCAATGTGTGGTACCGATTCCCAGTTCCATCTGCCGAGAGGTGCGTCTTTTTCGGCGTTATGCTCTGAGTAGGACTAGCCAAAAGGTCGACGCAACATTATGCAGCAGAAGAGATGAAGCAGTTAACGACGGTATGTTTTGTTCGTCTTCTTAGACGCGGTCTGCTTGGTCTTCAATACGCTCGACTGAACACGTTGCAACATATGGGCCGTAACCAACTTCGATTTCCGTCCAATTTGTCTGAGTGGATGGTACTGATGGTAGGCTGGCAGTACACTTTTCGCTTCCTTCTTTTCTATACGGTCTGATGTATATGAATCGGTATGGCAACAGTTAGTCATTCCGCTATTATTATACTAGTGTTGCTGATGTCGATGATGATCCACTGCGGTGAATCGGTCAGTTCTCTGACCAGATTTTTATGTGGTTACATGTATCTTGATTTGACTGTAGCCAACTCCTGTTACTGATTCCAGCCTGACGTCATTTAGTTTGGCTGTCGTGACTCTTTATTCGGTCACTGTCCTATATTGCATGTATTCGTCTGTTCCAGTGCCGGCTCGCCTGGAAGCACGGGATCGACTTCGTGCATTGGTAGGTTTATTCATTCACAGGTGTGCTATACCCATATTATAAGTTTTTTCATAACTCTCTACTCTATCACGTGTTTGTGATCCGCATGTCGAAAACTGGAATACCTCTTACTTGTGCATATTCGATTCAATCGATTTAATCTTTTGCCTCTTTATCGATGGAACCGTACCATCTACTTGCGAAAAATGGCAGTGTGTGGGCTCCAAACTGGTCACGTGACTCCCCCGCTGATGAAGTGGAGAACAGTTGAGAAGAAATTTAGGGTTTCGGAAACGAATGGTGTCATGTCTCTGTAGATTGAAGGCTGTTCCATAGAAGAGAAATTGTGGACAGCGTGCTAGCAAATGACAGCCTCCGCAGCCTGCTTTTTGTGAGTTTTCACTACTGAAATCATTTTTAGTAGTAAGTCAGCCACTCCGTGCAAGGCTGCTACCAACGGACTACTAATATCACTTTAGATGACTCGCCGAGATCTCATTATACTTGCAATCTACAAAGTTGCTACCTTTGCCCGGAATTTCATGTATCCAACAGATCGTGAAGGGTAGTCAGGAAATCCGTCAATCATCCGTCCAATCAGCCCGATATTCTGTTAGAGCCGCTCGCCCCTGGACATTTAGACAATTTTAGTAACCTTAAACAGTTTTTCTTGCAAATTCCGCCACTCAGCGCATGTCAGTAATCGAGCTTTACTTCTTTTTGACCAGTTGGCATCTTTTTCACACCTCATACTGAACAGGATGCAGTGCGTCACATGGGATAGATGTCATCAGCTTTCCCATCATGATCGGACCGCCTCCGTTTCTCGGGTCCATTTAATAGAGGTCCATCATGACACATCTAGAAGCTGAATTTGAAGGAAAGGGTACTAAAAGATATAGGATTTACTGTTCACTCCCATGGATGTTTCCCAGAGTGGATTTCCTGTGACTGTACACATGAGGCGATGCATGAATTTCAACGAGCTTTACCGAAATATATTCATTTGCTAACTAATTTGGTTTGGCGAGAGACTCATCTGGAACCCGGCTGAATCCCTTGTTTGTGATGTTTCCAGGCAACTGTGAATGTGCTGCACCAGGCCGCCTCGCTACGATATTCGAGATATCGCGATACATGTTTATTTGTAATGCTCCACTGACATCCGTCAGATGAGATCGAAGTATGTGAATGAATAAACTAAGAATGGGAGCTAGCTGACTACCAAATTTGTGCTCATTATTTACCCGAACTTGTAATTCTAGGCAGATTTGGATTCAGCCCAGAACGAAAACATTCCCTCATTCCATTTTAACCAATGTTTGAGACAGCAATCACTAAGACAGTCGTGAAACAATGGTTCATTCGGAATTAACTACTAAGCGCAAAGGGTCACTCACTAACCTGCAGTTAGTAGTATGAAGTTGGGTACACTGCACTTGACCGCACGGTCGTCATCATCAATATAACATCAGTGTTCCACAATGATGCTTTGTTGAACATACGGTATGGTTTTTTGCAGTAAACAAAACGCCCAAATGGATTCAAATGACGCTCTTTTTGTTCTCGACCACTTTTTGCGTATCTTAATGTCTATCATCTTAGTAAATTAATATTCATGATTGTTCTGAGTTCTCAACCACCAGTTCGGGATACAAACAGTGGAATCCACGATCCGGTGTAGTTTTGATTGACATGGAATTGTCTCAGCTCTCGTGTTTTCTTCGCATTGTATGACAACGAAGGGCTGATTCAATCGCTCTTCTGTACCTTGCTTCATCCGCTTTCATTTTCTGACCAGCACGGGATTCAACGAATCGGACTAGCTACTCGTGAAGGCAAGTTTGTCGAAGGCTTCTACACTGATCGGATCGCCGAATCTCCCTTACCTGGAGGCTCGAATGGCAACTATCTGGTAAAGTTTTCTCGCAACGGTTACCTTGTTAGACAGATGCGTTCCGTTCTGCTACTTTGTTCTTACGTCACCTTCATCTGTGGGTTGCGAGTTTAATCGGGCGGCGTATCGGAAATCAGTTCGTGGGGCCAGAATGCTTTGAAACAAAGGGCTTTTAGTGGATGAGTTTTCTAGTTCCAATCTACCGTCCTGGAATTGTGCGAGCCCAGAATT
>NW_008752154.1:136835-171774 GCF_000715545.1 Opisthorchis viverrini | reverse complement strand
GCTTTCGTCCCTGAAAGACTGTAAAGACCATCGTAGGCATCATATAGTTACACGTGTAACCCTCGTAAAGCCCCAGGAAACAGCGGTCATTTAGCTGCTTCTTCTCACGCTTTCCTGCACCAAGTGTATACCTCGTTGGTAGCGTGACAAGCGAGTTCTTTGCCAAATCGGCAGAAGGCCAGCCTCCAGCTTTACAGCATGGACAAGACCCTACGCATTTCAAGATGCCTCTTTCTGAAATGAGAAATAGCAATGTGGAACTTGTGCCGAGTATATTTCTCGCGACTGCGCATCAGTGATCGAAATTCTGAAATTCCTTACAGATGGGTCTTTGAACGAAACAATCGGAACTGTTGATTGACTATTTTGTGAGTAGTCGGTTTGTCGCAAACATGTCGTCTATTTGAGATGATAGAGCATGCGTATCGGTGAATTTTGTGGTACAGATGATCAGAATCCTAATCACAATACGGCATTGTCGAAGAGTACTCGAATCCACTGCTTCTTCGACCTTAGTGAGAACTGTTCAGCCAAGACAGAGACATTGAAAAAATCACGCCTTAATTACTGCGCAAACGTGTGTCCCAACGCTGTCCGTTTGCAGAAGAAAAGAACCATTAGGCATGGGACTACGTGATGTGAATTTTGTGCCTGGAGGTTGACTGACCCTATATCTTGTTTAAGCATGGGTTCATCCCATTGCTAATCAGCCGCTCGTGGCCCAACGCTTCAACTACTAGCCAGCATTCCACGAGTTCGAACTTCTCAGAGACTCGTGAGATACGCACGGCTGATGATTCCCATGAAGGTTGAGGCAGTTGTACAATGGTTCTCGGCTTTTCGGCGTGGATCGACCTCGCTTTAACGACGGAATCTCCACAGAAAATTCATCGTCATCATCATCATCCGAATCATCATCATCATCATCATCATCCTCATCATCATTCGAATCATCATCATCATCATCATCATCATCATCATCAATCATCATCAGTCATCATCATCGTCATTGACAACATGACATCATGCTTCACTGCCGTACAAACATGACTCATTTGAAAGCCTTATTGTAAAGAAAAGAGTATAGATGGACGGGGAAGGGACCTAGTGCTGGCTCACTACAATCATTCCGAAGTGCCTATACCTCCAGACATTCACTCAGGCAATCTGGATAGAAACTGACAACAATAACGCCTCTGACATCGATTGGCAGCCATATCTTGTAGTGTCTCCAACCAGGTATAGTGAGGATCACGCGGTCCCCATCCTGAAAGGCGAGTAGCACCGACAGAACCCAGGCGTTTCGTGATCTTCTCAAGGAGTACTACATGTTCAACAATATATTGAAGTATTGGCAACTCAACTGTGTTAACTGGTTGCGAATGAGGTTGTGGCTGTTGACTGACCAACTCAACAGCTCGCTGGTGACGTCATCACGACTGTTGACGAAACATGTGCGAGCACATTGCCGAATCCGGTGGACGGATCAATAGCCAGCTGACCGGTGGACGAATAACCAGCTGATATACAACCAAGTACTATGTGTCCAAATTTCAAAGATGCTCTCTAATTATTATCTGTTTAGTTTGCCCGGGATTTGTAGCGGCATCTTTTGCTTCCCTCCTGGCAGATTGTGTGCTGTGAGGGTAATGGAGGCTACCCGGAGATTGGAATACCTCTCGTCCCTCTGGAGCTCGGCTATTCAGTTCTTGCTTGGAACCACCCGGGATTCGGGAGCAGCACCGTAAGTTCAATTAGTTTGGAAAACATTACTCTCCCCACTCAACAGCTGGACATCATTTTTCTGCCTTATGAACAAATGTAAGCTACGCAAGCTAGCTATAAGACCACTCGTCATTCACATGGTTTTTCTCCAGCGAACATGAAAAAATGCAGATGCGAGACTTGTTGTTATCACCGGCTTTGTAAATGATCACTTCTAAATGCATAAGGCTAAAGTTTCAAGAAGCGATGATGGTTGTGAGCTTGTCACTGAAATTGTCCGCTCCTCTTGACCCAAATGTAACTGCGGTTACCTTTGATCCTAAAGAGGGCAGCTTTAATGTAACCAAATTCACGTGAGTGTTACCCAGCGGGTGGCGAGGTGACTGAGTGGTTAGAGCGTGAATTGGCCGGTCGGATAGTCCGTGGTTCGAACCCGACCTCTGCCTCTCGACTTCTCCTGTCTAGAACTGGGTAACCTGGCAGTATCCCAGCCCTCGTGCTTCCTTCGGGTGGCATGGCAGATAGGCACCGAAAGGGTGTTACAGCTGGATGTATTCAGCGGGTCAATAGTTCTCTTGATCATGGTTAGTTCATGGTATTGATCATGTTTAACAGACGATTACTGTCGTGTTGAGCAGTGAATAGGACGTTGGCTTTTAGTGGAACAGAATATAATGGTTGTTAAATGGTTGCACACAATAAAAATATTGCAAATGAAGAGTTGACTAGTCCGTTGGGTTTTTCACATGCTCCAGTTCTTATGCGACAAAGAGTAGCAGAGGACAGGAGTGAACGATGTTGCCGCAGTCGACTTGATGTTTGGTAACTTCCAAGCTGTAGGGAGAGATCGGATAAAGATGAATTATTCAGGAGCCTTAGTAGGGCTTTCCAGGTGGGAGCGATTGGCATTGTAGTGAGATATTAGTTGTTCAGTTCTATTAATTGCTTCTAGATCAGGTGGTTGTTGACCTGTTCGTCCAGCTTGGCAGTTTTACTGGCAAACGTTTCGTCACTAATCGTGAAAACGCCATCAGTGCGCGGTTACTCCCCCTTTACCTGCTTGCGTCCATATAGTTTAGAAAAGCATACTGCTCTTTGTGATTGGCTGATTGATGGATAGCTTTATATTGTTGGTAGTGTGAGGAGATTTGGGATTTTTGTTATGATCCTCATTTCTTGCATTCCCTGTATGAATCCCCTTAAGTAGGTTTGGTCGCTGTTCTGACTGCTCCGTCCACGTCTGTGTTGCGTTTTTGGTATATCTTCCTCCTTTTTGATGAGTTATTCTGATACCACCAAAAAGTATATAAAAGCAAACAGATAAAAAGAAAGTACCCACACAAGCCGCGCTGATGATGCCCCCCCACGATTGGTGGCGAAACGTTTTCAAGAAATTTTTTTTAGTTCTGTGGGAACACTGCGAAAATAAGGTTGCTGACTTAGGTGGGTTATTTAGTCCAGTGCGTTGGTGATACACGGCCACTCTCGACAAGGTATCATACCGATAATTATAACAATATAGACAGAGAAATGGGCATTTTACATCATTTTATTAGCTACCACATATAGTAACTAGTTAATGTAATCCAGTGGGGGATTTAAGAGTCGGTCCTACTGGATGCTTCATACTAAAAAAAGCAAATTCCGCTTTTCGATCACCACACCCAAATTTGATAAGCTTTTCAATCTTCAGGCCTCTTGGAGGATCTCGAGGGAGCTGGCATTACATACTTTGACTACCGTGTCTCCATAAGTGTTCAGAACACCATAAATCCAATCATCTCTCGAGGATTTCGACCGTCAGATAGACTTGGTCTGAGCATGGTAGACATTCTGTAGTACCGCCTACTTTAAAAACTTTTCACGCAGAACCCAGGTGGCTAACTGGAAATCTGTCCTCTCTTACTTGTGACACAGCAACCGATCAAGGTGACTCGGTAGTGACTGTTTTTACTGCCAAGCTACCCTGCAGACCTGGTGCGTTAGAGACTACCTGAAAGATGCAGGCGTAGACAGCCTCTTCCCTTTGGAACTATAAAGGTCTTTTGTATGATTCATATCTCCTGTTATTCTGCTCGCTTTATATTGGAAGAACTTCCACCCAGCTGGGACCATAAAACAAGGATAGCAAGACCGCAACGCTACCAAAAACAAACTGGAAAACAGATCAACAACGGTTCTGGATACGCCGCGTAGATTTTGAGAACAGTCGTGTGCCTCAAAAACAATTTTACTTGGAAGATCTTGTTACTACCTAAGTTGGTGAACGTGTGTTGTCGGATTGGGGAGCGATAGTGTCATGAATTACTCGACAGCTCATGGGTGCTGATCGTAGAATTCCAGTGAGAACACGGTGATTTCTCGGTTTAGATCACGCGTTGGAATTTGTTGGGGATTTCAACTCCTGGGGGGGGGGGCGAACTACTGCGAAATTCTGTCCGCTCAGTTAGGAGTAGAATATGAGATTTTGTCATCCTTGATATTGTCTTAAACTTTTGCTAAGCGGATATGATTTCCCTTATTCCATTTATTCATTAAGCAATCAAACTTTATCGCTCAGTTTACAGCACCATGGTATAACTCATATGGATGCGCTTGTTAACTTTTTATGGTCTCTTTTCTGCCCAACAGACAGGCAGACTGCAATAGTCTGTTCATAGTAGACAAAAGCGCAGTCTGAGTGAGTTCGTTGTACGGAGAGTGGAGGGTATGTGTCTTTCTTGTTGAGTAACTTTCACGTGGGTTTTGGGCAACTAGGTGAACGCTTCACAAAGTCTTGCGCATCTGATAGGATATCAACGTATTCTCGTCGTATTCATACTCATGCTGCCAGAAGACGACGAAGAATCACCGACGCCAGAAGTCATGTGTTTGCGAAATTCACTGCGAATGCCCTTTTTGAAAATGCATACCATTATCGGCTCACTTCAATTGTCCGGGATGGTCTCTTCCAGGTAGACACGAAAAGGCTGAACAGGCGCTGACTGGGGAATTCACCGCCATCCTTGAACACAGTGGGTGCAAGGTCGTCAGGACCAGCATTACGATGGCGCTTCACTAGAGACACACATTGGGATACTTTTGAGGCTTAAGGGGGTTCCATATTCACAATTCACCTTTCTGCCGGCAGTCCGTAAATGAGGCAGTAGGTGGCTGCAGCAGGGGTTCGCAGCCGGAACCTGACAGACAGCGATGAGGCAGTCGATCCAATTACCTTACTTGCGTGCTGTGTCCTTGTTTCTTCCAGACCGCTTAAACCAATGCAGAGGGAATCCAGCGTACAAGCAAGAGCCACTTATTTTCCTATTTCCCTCAGTGTGTGGACTTTAAAGGTAGCTAAGTGGACCAACTTTTGACGTCCGAAAACAAACCACGAAGTGCTCAGGGTTGTCACTGAAGTCGAACCTACAGAAGCTGCAGCTCAGTGTAATGCGTCGTCAACAAAGCGTTCAGTTAGACTGCTGCGACCTGTGGGGAGAGTATTCAACTTTAGATGGGGTAATATAGGAGTCGTCTGACATGTTCCAACCCCCAACCTGGAGCGCCGGGAGACTGTGTTAGTCAGACCTCTAACCATTGAACACCCCAGTATGAGAGAATCTGTAAGCGTCGCACGGACACCACGGTATAACTCCAAGGATCAGGAAACACACAAACAGTCAGACTGCGGTATGGTCCAGACTCCTCGCCAAGGAAGCAATACAAGAACACAACTACACAACGTTACATATCACATTGTAAGGATGATTAAATTGGCTTACGGAACTGGAACTCCTTCAGTTTTCAGAAGGCTGTTTCAATTTGGTCAGTATAAATCAAGACCACAGTCAAGCTTGTCGCCAGGTATCCGCGGCAGTCAGTGTCGCGGAATGCGGACGCACGGTTAGGCAGACATTCTGCAAGGTCTTTCATACAAAGTGACGTTAGGTTTTCAGTCCAGCACTTTTAGCGGGGTCATGTTTTTTCTACGTAGGCCATAATCAATACCATTGGCCGGTTGAAAGTCTTACGCATGGTAAATGTTCGGTACCAGGTGTTGTTAGAACGAGAAATGGAGAGTGACAGACTGTTAAGTTCACTGACTGTATAACCCTCCGCACTTGGTCTTACCTTATTTACCCCGGCGTATCCACAAATGGTGATAGACCAGTTTGCCTGTTGGTGATCGAGTTGCTCGTCATGTTTCTTGATTTTGTTTCGAACGCTTCGTGGCCTGTCGGATTGACGACGTCGGTGAGTTATTCTGTAGAGACACAGACCATGCGAGATGATTCTCGGATGCATAATGCTCCATAAAATTTCAAATCACTAACACGTTAAACCGCATGCAATCTGCGTAACTCTACGGGTAGGAGAACGCCAACTCCGTCGGACAACCGAACGTTTGACAACCAGATCTGGTGATATGAATAACCGCAGCAGCAAGGTACCCTGTACAAATCAAAGCGGTTTGTCTTCCAATCAGAACATAGACCAACGACCCAGTCAGCAGGACATCCCATTCAAACAGCCATTTATAATCGAAACTCATCTCCTTTGAATGGAATTGCATAAACACACATACCACTATTCAGCGCACCGACCCCCTACTAGCCGACGCTGCCACCCCAACTGATGATCTAACGTTTGAGCCAAATTTGACGGGCTCAATAAACAGTCGTATCACTAAGTGAGCAACCAACACACCCCTCCATATCTCAACTAGTCTGTTGCCGCGAAAGGAAAACAGGTGGTCCTATATCCATTTCGCACAAGTATCGTTCCAAGGCCGCGAACAAGCCACACGGCGAAGGAATGGATTTCTTAGCGCATGCTATTTCCTGTTTCACTTCCTTTACAGGGTATGCCATTCCCAAAGCAAGAGTGCAATGCCATGGAAGCCGTTCTTTTATTTGCCATACATCACCTGAAGTTCAAATGGAATGAAATCTACTTGTATGGCTGGTCAATCGGTGGCTACACTGCCAGTTGGGCAGCTATGAATTACCCGTCTGTGGGTGGCCTGGTGAGAAGTTTTGCCTACTTGCAGTTTATCAGTAGTATAATCTAAATTCCATTTTCCATCCTTCAGGGACCCTATTGCATCTGAAATTTTGTTCCAGTTGTTCGAATACCATCAACCCCGTACGCCAATCATCACTCTTGAATCGACACTTTCTTGCTGACACCTTAGTCCCGCTTCTCCAACTGCAATTCAAAGACCCGTTACGGGCTTTCCCACGCCTTTTAGTTTACGTAAAGCGGCTCTGTTCCTTTTGGACTACGGATCGTACCCGATAACCGCTATCCCCTATACCAAGACAGTAAAACATGTGGCGATTTGTTAACGCTTCAGTTACTTTCGCCAGCCACCGCGTAAAACATTACATTCCTGGTAGACTGGCATAGTAACAACGATTAAAAAAAGACGGGTAAACAGTTTGGAAAAATTAAGGCCAATCCAGAGGAGGAAGTGCCCTGGACGCATACACGGACGCTTGCTCATATAATGATAGTTGAGTGAACCGGATCAGGAGTAAAGACGTCTCACACTACTCATATAGCTACTGAAAACGCTGTGACAGCCCACGACCGTTTTCACTTTTTTTTGAGCTCATAAGATAGCAGTCTCCGGGTTTCCGTCAATCTTGTGCTCTGCTCAAGCAAAAATTGCACGAAATTCGACAAGCACACTCACCTACCCACCACTTTGGGCTCTATGGGAGACTCACCTTGAACCCGACTGAGTCTCCCGTTTATGATGTTCTTCAACCGAATGTGCTTCACCAGACCTCCTCATGCTTCAGTTGGTACGATATTTGAGGTATCGCAGTACATTGTATAGACGTCATACGATACTCATAAGGTTGCTGAAGATCCTTCGATCCGAATGTGCTTCACCAGACCTCCTCAGTTGGTACGATATTTGAGGTATCGCAGTACATTGTATAGACGTCATACGATACTCATAAGGTTGCTGAAGATCCTTCGATAGCCCACGACTGGCTTTGACATTCAGTGTATCCACTGATAGTCACCTACCTGAGTTCCCGAATGTTTGGTTGGGGTCGGCTGATTGACCTCTGGCTACTAGGTGCTGAGCTATCGATGAGGTTGCTTCGCGTTTTTTGCTGTTACACGGGTTGGCCCTGTGACATAACGTGTCTCAAGTACTCAACTATTTGTTCGACCGTTCTTTGTGGGTGATCATCGATCCGAAACCTAATGAGATATCGTTTGACTTTACGGACTTTTTAGGACTAACTGAATGAAAACGCAACATTCTGACGGTCTCGTGGACTATTTCAGAGGCTTCCACATTCCACATTTATCAGTTGCGTTTTTCAGCACCACTTGGCCTCTAAAAAGACCAAAAAGCTGTTTGAGGAAGCTGTATTTAGTCCCCTGCGGTCTTCCTAGTTCCCCTCAAGGATAGGCATTTGAATGTTTCGTAATGAAACGCTTTTGATGCGGTGTAGATTTTTTGTGAGACAAACGCTCGCGCGATACAAATGTAAACAGTAGACGCTGGCGGAAGCCCTACCACATATTTGGACATGGAGCTTTGTAACAATGTGGTGGTCACCCTTTTGACGGGACGAAACAATACATGGTCACGCTGTGTGATTATTATTGTGTTCCGCGTCTGGACAGCGTTCAGTTTTGCGGAAGATGTTTAGCGATTCGGAGGAATCAAGACCACCCGTGCAGTCTGCTCCATGCTTGGGACTTTTTCCGCAACCCTTTTGTTAATTTTTGCCGATGCTGTCACCGCTGAACAGACACCATGGGGGACCGTGAATTCCAGAATCGGAATGACACTTGGAGTAGGGTTAGTGGGTCTGGAGCGAGATGGCTCAAGTGGTTAGAGCGCGAATTTGCTGACCGGAAGGTCCTTGGTTCGAACCCGACCGCTGCCTCTCAACTTCCCTCTCTAGGCTTGGGCAAGCTGGCAGCATCCCAGCCCTCGTGCTTCCTTCGGGTATCATGGCAGCTAGACACCGGAAGGGTGTTACAGCTGAGCGATTTATTTGTTAGTTACTGGGTCATGCAGATAGCGTTCCTTTAATTTGACGATTATCAGTTCACTCGAAATAGCATGCAGGAACGGACTCTTTGTCGTGCCATGCCTTGTCTAATTTCATAGTACAAGGTCCTGACCCAGGTTTTCCTTTCGCCCCTCGGTGAATTTCAAAGATAAGGAGTTCACTGGTCGATTCAGCGATCCGTAGCTCAAACACACCTCGACTTTTTGATTGTTTCTGTCTAGGCTTGGATGACCCTACAGTGCCTCAACCCTCCTACTCCCTTCGGAGTACATGGCACCTATCAACCGAAAGGGTGATGAGCGATTTCATTTCTTACTTAATCATCCTTGCAGCCACTAATTCTGTTTTGTAGATGGAATAAATGAATGCGTTCTCGACATATGAGGTGTATTGGCCAATCACATTAATTGTTGCACCAGAAACCACTTGTAATGAGTGCCCAAGAGCTCTTTATGAGGTTGCGGATCAGTTGCTTCATGTGTGTCGGTAGCAACCATTCAGCTGTGATGCCTCTCTGGCGCATAGGTGCCATTCAATTCGGAGGAAGCGCGAGGGCTTGGATATCGCGGTGTTACCCAAGCCTAGACAGGAGTAATAAAAAAGATAGGGTTGTATTCGAATCATGAACCTTCCTATCAGTATCTTCGCACATCGGTCTTCGGGCTAACTCGTGTTCATTGAGTTGTTTTGGTTGAGCCGTGCTCAGCCACTGTCTATCAAAGGAACCATTGTTTCTGTTCACAAACTCTTGTCGGTAACAGGGGACAAGCTACAAAACGAAGCTGTTCAAAGTTTGTCAACGTTGCATGGAATCTTCACGTGATCCTCCATGAAGCTGATTGAAAACCTCACAGGATATGGCACTGCCGAGTATCTGTCTGTCTGTGCCGCGCTTTTGCTAAGGTTTTTAAAAAATGCTTACTCAACGTCTCTGATAGCGCCCGACTCCAAATTAATACTCAGATTTAGTCGTTTCAATGTTCCTCGGTGGTACGGACACTGTGTCCTTAATAGTTTTCCTTGCCCTCTACAGTTGTTTCCACTTATTTACTAGGATGTCTCTTTTACTTTTGTGTTACTGAGGTACCAGTGTTTACCATTGGTCGCGTTGGTCGCTGTAGAGAGGTTGAACCGTACTTTCGTTGATGGGTGGAAACGGGACATACTCCTCCACTCCATGACATTTCGTCCGAATCCGACCGCCGGTAGATCGAAAGGTGCCCAATTCTACTCATCACATGTGGACCACGGAGCTCAAGCGCTTTTAGGCTGGCGGTAGAAATCACAGCTGTTTCTGCTCTCCGACGGTTCCTACCCAAAAAGACCTTCCGGTCTTCGTTATTATCACGCCTTAGTTATTCCATGGGGCGAGAGAATACTCACTTGACTTTAGGATGGCGGTTGTACATCATGTTCAAGTTAGGGTTTTTGACATTGCTGATCAAGAGCTGCGAAATCTCTGTTGGACCAAAGTGTTTGTCGGACTACTTGTTATCTACGAGCCTCCAAAAAGCACCTTTCGTACGAAAAATCGATTTGATAAGGCAAATTCGATGTAAAAAAAATCTAGTGTTAGTTCATTCACCCACAGTCGCTCCCTACTTGAGTCTAATCTTTATGCCTACTCCAGAAAATGCATTTTGTGCGCTCCGATCTATTGTGACAACATTCCACTCTGTTGTGTAGATTTTGGATGCCACGTTCGATGATCTGGATGAATTGGCTCGACGGACGGTTCCAGATTGTTTGTGTAAGTAACGCCTCGTTTTCCAACAACTCACTGATATTTCGTACCTCCCCGAAACCCTGTAGCTCCTTATCTGCCCTCATTTCTCCCTCAATAGATCCGTTGGTCTTGGCAACAGTGAAGCAAACACTTGATTTAAACAATTCGGCTCAACTGATAGCGTAAGTCTGTCTTGTTTCATGGGCCTTTTGTACCTACTTCTCGAGTTCATTGCTGGAATGGGTTCTGATCTGATTTACTTTGTGACCGGTCGGGACCATTTACTGCGCATCAGCCATTCAGCCTTTCTGGCTAACAGTCGGAGTACTTTGTTCTGTTAATGAGCTCAGCTTCAACGCTGTGTGTGATCATTTTAAACTGCGGATGCTAACCAAACTATTGATAAGAGGATGAACGACCTTCGCGGAGGAACACGAGATAAACGGTTACAAGCCATTGGACACGAAAGTAAATGTCTCATCTGTGCAGAGCTTCTGAAAGGGGAACATTCTCAAGCGTCCTCTTGAACTTTCCTGGACGTTATTTGAATGTTAAACAATACAGATAAGCACTGAAAAGCGGTCCGATAATTTCCGTACCAACCCTCTCATTTTATCAAATTTGGGGATGGATATTGGACACTAGACCGGACACTACTTGCATGTTTCATAAGTAGTACACACTCACACTTATATCGTTAGAATCATGTGACTGGGATCAAAAATAATTTTTAAATATCCATTCTGAAATGGTTGCAACCGGTGTAAGGTGTCTCAGCCGCAATGGAGTTCAAACTCCAAGATCGCAATAAAAAAAGTAGCATCCGTACGACTGACTGCGTTGAATCCTGGTGTCAAGACAACTAGAGTGGCATGCACAGTCTACCAGACTCGTGCATTATTGGACAGAAACTTTCAAACAACCAAAATGGGCTAATTTTTAGGACTAACTGACAGTCTTCATCAAAAGTAGTCAACACGTGGACTTTTAAAGAAAAAATTTGCCGAAATGTCGATCCTTTTGTGTTGGATTTTGAGACGAGCCTTGAGAACGGGAGGGCGGTGGGTGGGAAGAACCCAACGGGACAGCGATCTCAAGCACGTATGCGTGCAATCAGAACGCAGGTCGGTTTTCGTATTGTCACTAGGCTCAGAACGTCCACGAGAATGCTGTAGCTCAGGTTGCAGTCGCTCGACTGCGGCCAGTCCCTTTGAGGCCAGTACCCAGGCTTGCCCTTTTGAAGGGCCGGTGCACATGGCAGTTACTGTGGCGTGATCAAGCCATTGTGGCTTTGCTCTGCCTTAGACCTGACTGTGGCGTCCGCGATACTGACACCTATAGCAAAACTGCCGCTGAACGTTTCGCAGCCGACCTTGGTGGCTGCTGTCGTTCCGGTCTAAGGTAAATTACGCTGTCCTGGGCGCAGTGTATGGCGCAGGGTCATCTGACCGCTATTTGGCTCTAATTCACACTTATCAAAGCGAACAGCGTCTACATCAGGATTGTGAATTTACCCTCAACTGTTCGGTTTGTTGTGCGTGTAACCGTTTTCAACAGTTACATTAATTAAGCTCTTCAGCGTGTAGGTGGGAATTTCCATCGGATTTGGGACTCATTATTGACAGCCATAAACCACTAATACATGGTGGCTTTCAACCTCCACACTTGATTACTTATAGGCTGAGATACTGCTACGGCACCCAAATCCAGTCAGGCGGTTGATTAAGGTGTGAAACCAAAGCACTTGGCTGAGAAGCCTGACTGCAAGGAGCAGTGGTTGGCCCAAGGTGTAACAAACATGTCGCCTCGACGCAGAGGGTCCGGAGTATGTTTGTCAAGCCTCTATCCATTTAGCGACCTGATAGGTGAGACTTTGTGGGTCTTGAATGGGCATCTTCCAGTACAGCCCAACGAGCTGGTGAGGTACGCAAACCGTCATAATGCCGTTAGTGGATGTTGCGTCAACTCAATGAATACTGCTATGTATGCGACCGAGTCCGCTGTCTACATTACACATCGTGCGTGAATTTCACGGCACGCAGATACGAACTGCTTGCATGAACGTATTGTTGGTTGCTGACCAGTTGGCTGTTGATCTGTTCACCGAGGTTGGTAATTAACTTGAAAACGTTTCGTCACCAAACGAGGGGGGTTTTCAGCGCTGATGGGTTCCAGCTGACCGTAACTTGAAAGTCCCTTTTTATCAGAGGTCTATTGGAGAGTTCGACCAAACTACAAGTTTCAACCCACCTGTGTACGAACTTGCTATCCATTTTGATGTATTTACCAGTAGACTAGGCGCTACATCAAGCATGCTTTTAAGCCCGCTTTGTTATGTCCTCTACTGATCAGTCAATCAACCTTGTCAATTACACACGGAATTTGGCAAGACAAATAGCCTTGAGGAAATTGTACTGCAGCAACTGAACAGCCAATATCGTGATTCAAAAGAATCAAGAGTGGAATGAAACAAAACAGCCCAGTGAAAGGCTGGAATAGAGAGAGAGAGAGAAAGTTGAGCATTGAAACATAGGTTATAGTCAACAATGTGAATGTGTCTGTTAGAAGGCAGTCCTCCTAACACGCTTACAAAGCGAAATCGTTGCGTTAGGACGTACCCTTTCAAGTCGAGCTTGGTTCATCGACTGCTCGGGCGAGTTTGGAGTATTCCTTTTTGTCATCTTTTTTTGGAATTTTATGCGGGCATGTCATGCCGTCAGGTGGATCTAGTCTTTCCTGACTGCAGAATAATTTCCTCCGTCCTCACATCCTATACGTTTTCTTCTATCTTTGTGATTGTTTGTCTCGCTTCGTATTTTTTCTGCAGTTATAATGGCCCCGTACGGATTATACGTCGTTCTGACGACGAAATAATTAGCACTTCGTAAGTTTCCACATTTTCTGTTCTAAACGTCGCAGTTTATTAGATCGGTCTGTGTAGCACTAATCGATACCATCCTGTTGACTACCAAAGGTAGAATCTGACTGTCCTACTTTAGTTGTCATCGACAAAGCCGCTGCCTATAGGAAATCTCTGTGTTTGATCATCGGGCGAGATGGCTCAGTGGTTAGAGGGCGAATTCACTGATCGGATCGTCCGTAGTTCGAATCCGACTTCTGCCTCTCTACTTCGCCTGTTTAGGCTTGGGTAACCTGGCACGAGCCCAGCCCTCCGGGTGGCGTGGCAGCTGGGCACCGAAAGAGGGTTACAGCTGATCGACTGTATTATTATTACTGGTGCCTTCGGGGTGTTGTATGGGTCTGTTGGGAACATCAGATCAGTAATGCTTAACTCCACCAGGTGGTTTTCGCGAAAGTTAATTATTCCGCGATAGATAAGCTGGTCACACTGCATGGGTTACGCTGGTTAGGCCATATGATCCTCATGTCACAGGACAGTGTGTCCAGCGGAGACATCTTGGCCCAACCTTGTACCGGATGGAGACGCCCCAGGGGAGGTTAGCCCATGGCCTGGCAACGAAGCATGAAAGCGCACACCAACAAACTCATTTGCGTTAAGGAATGCCATGAGGACCATGAGATGAGTCAAACCAGTGGCTAGTGGCCCCGACAGACATGGGTGGTTACGCAACCAATGGCGGTCTTGCATCAAAGCTATCGCCTTCACTGCGTAGTGCCTTGCCGTAGTGGACAAACGAAAGCATTCAACGTCAATGAACTGATTGGGCCATCGCCTTCAAGGCATGGCTCTCACCCCTTGTTCTACTTCGGTGAACGAAGCTGCAGCAGCTGGAACCACTGTACTTCGGTTGGACTCCCTAGTGGATGTGTGGCTAGAAGCCTGGAGGTGTGTTGACATTGGTTTTTGTTGGACTTTTGGAAAGGGGATCTGTGGTTCAGGCCATATGGGTCTAAGTGCGTGAACAAGGTTCTTTGGTGAGCCAACTGTAGGTTGACCGTTGTACGTAAACGCTGTCACGAGATCTTGGAGTTGTGCGCGGGTAGACGGCAAAAAAACATCTAAAGGATGTGCACTTACTGTCCAAATGCTAGTTTCAAGCACTTGGGACCGGGTCGTCGTATCACCGGCTTTATTTTATGTCTGGTCCATTCGAAGCCCGGCGTTATCCTTCAATCCACTTGAACCCTTGCCGTCATCTACGTGAACCCACCATAACGGTTGCTATTCCCGTGTCGGTTTGAAATCATTTGCTGTCAAAATGTACGGTTCATTCTCAGCAATGCACTAGATGAACAAATAGACACCATACCAATGGGTTCTTCAGTAGGTCCCTTTCTGGCACTCGACATTCATTGGTGTGATGTGTCTGTGTCGACAATATACGGGCGAATTACGAGTGTCACCAAACAGACCGATGTTTTAATGAGTGGTACTAAAGATTTCAGCCGATTAATTTTTTTATCTGTGTAAAAGAGGCCAATAAATCATTTTTATTTATTTCCGCAATGTCTATCCGCATGTGAAATGTTTGTCTGTAGGAGACTGAGGTGCGGGAGAAATTTGGTTGTGGTGACTGACTGGGATGCAGAAATAACCCTTTGATAAGAAATGCCTTTCCGGAGAAATCCGCGTCAGATGTGACGTCGGCGGTACACAAGAAACAAACGTATATTCGACTGTTATTCAAAAGGGATACCACGTCAGCGTCGGTGCTAACTAAATCAGTTTGCAAAATTTTCTACGCTGTCAATTGTGGAGCGTCACGTGCATCCGAACGGCGCAGTACCAGTCCTCGACTCGTCCTTGTTCACTTGCGATTGTTCATCAATCGTACGACTCTTTCCAATCTCACCAATGAGTTTCCGTTTGCTAGGTTTCCCTCAGAGCAGGCTTTGACAATTAGGAAATGAAGTGGTGTGTTAGTCTCTGCTGGAGAAACTTAAAAATAGCGCTGGATAAGCTTGGTCAAACGCCTTAGTGTTCATATTGTCCGGTATGTTTCCTTCAACCATCTCAGACGATCCCTTGGAATGGCCGCTTTCTTACGTTTGCTGACTATGGAGCTTGAATCTCAAAAGAAAATTCTGATCGCTCATAAATTGCTGTTCTGGTTTGTAGAGGAGTGTGGTTAGTGGAACGCGAAATTCGATTATCAAGTGCACGTAGTACAGACAAGAAGATTCCGTCTGAACTCCACTCAAGCGTTTCTTTTCGTTCGCACATTTCGTTCCACATTTCAAGTCTAAATTGGCTGCGAAGTTCGATTAGCTTTAAAGCGCCAAAGCACTGTATACGAGTGTTGCTTTTAGGTGTGGCCAGTCAGGACAATGCGATGAAGTTCTTCAAATCCCGTAATTTCTCACTGTTGAAACAAGAAGCCAACTCTGCACTATTATCTTGATGGAACACACTACTCCTAAGGTTGCTGAACACTTAACGACTGCTTGCACTCCGCTGGTTCGAACTAAACCTCAGCATCTCGACTCCTCCTGTCTAGACAATATCTCAGCCCTCGTGCCTCCTGGTGGCATCATAGCCAAGCATCGAAAGGGTGTTACACCTAAACGATTGATTGGTTGATTTTGATTGCGCTAGGTTAGAACATAAGGTTGATACGAACTGGGGGACTGTGTCTTTCTGATGAGCCCTAAGAAGGGTGAAACCGGCCGCGGGCTGTCGGAATTTTCAGCAACCTTATAAGTTTTTTATTTCATAGAAAAGTAGTGCTCTATCTCGAATATCGTACCAACTGAAAAATGAGGCGACCTGTGTGCAGCACATTCAGTTGTAGAATATCATAAGCAAGAGATTCAGTCGAGCCTCTCGTGGAAACCAAATTAATTTGCAAATGAGTGTATTTGTCGAAAACAGTCCAATTTGGGTTCAAGAAGAACATAAGGTTGACGGAAACCCGGGGACTGCGCCTACCTGATGAGCCCCAAGAAGGGCGAAACTGGTTGTGGACTGTCGAAGAGTTTCCAGCAATCTTGTGAGTAGTTTCCTTTATGAATGTATACTGCGATATCTCGAATGTCGTGCCAACTAAAACATGAAGTGGCCTGTGTGTGCGGCACATTCTGTTGAGGAAGACTATTCTAAACGAGAGATTCAGCACCGGGATTTACCTGAGTGTCCCGTTAAAACCAAATTCATCTGCAAATGGGTGTATTTCGCATCTGCCACTATAGTTCCTTTGCCAGCCTATGAATACCGATGACACGCAGACTTACTTCTTTAGTCGTCTTTGGTCTGACGAAGTGGTCTGTTGTACTCTGACTGTATTTTTTCTATTTCACAGGGAGCCACCAAACAGGGCGAGTAACAGAGGTAACGTTCTACTCATCAAGCTGCTCAGACACAGGTATGTGTTGCAACTGAAAGGTCACAGACGTCCATTTGTTGAGTGTCTTCAGAGTTTGGAATCGTAGGTTAACTTTGCATTGCATTTTTGTTGGTTGTGTGACGTGAACGATTGACAAATTAACGGGAAGTGGGAAAAGATCCGGTGAATTTCGGAATGCTAGTCCCTCTCATGGACGACCTTGAAAAGGCCCAAAGATTTTTCATCGTTCAAACGAGTGGTTGTACTATGGAGGGATGAATAGCCTGACACTTGTGAGTGCCACATGTTCGTATCGTATTTGAGGAGTTGAGTGCTGTGTTTTAGACGAGAACACACATTTGCGAGTGAGTTTGTACCATCACGAGATATTGGCCGTACCAGCCGGCCTACCGGAGACATTCAACGCTAAATGTTGCGTCTGAATTCCACCCGTAGTTTTGGACACTCCTGACGATTGTCAGCACCCATCAACGATAGACCGGATTTCGGGGTCTCTCGATTTTCCAGAGGTTCGAAGCGAATCATGTCTTGTCGTTCATATTGCGTTTTCTTGGACTCCGTACTTCACAGTTGCCGAAATTCATTGCCCTTTAGATGGTTAGAGTGCGATTTTACCGACCGGAAGGTCCGTGGTTCGAATCCGACCTCTGCTCCTTGACTTCCTATCTAGGTTTCGGCAAACTGGCAGTATCCCGGCCCTCGTGCTTCCTTCGGGTGACATGGCAGCTAGGCACCGAAAGGGTGTTACAGCTGAACGATGGGTGATAGTCTAGATGAACACCCCGATCGATATGGGATCACCTCATGTGATTTCACCTGCGACTTCTGCTCTCGTCAATGCTAATCTGGTCTCCACTACGTCAATTAGTTCTCAGCCCTCAATCAGCTGTCATGATTGCATTTACTTCCTGTCCCCTCTCAAACGGTACTATTTTAAGTATTTTCTGATTTAATGATCACGTTGTTTACTGGTCTTTTGACCATCTAATTAAGATGCATGCCAAACAATTCGTATACTGTCATCGTTTGTATCAACGCTCCCCATCCGTCAGATTCCCCAATCTTATGGCTGCGGAAAACGAAGCACAATTAACACATTACTTGACACTGAGTGCTGAAGAACAAGGTGAGTGAGCTTATTTTTAGTCTTCTGTCGATTTCCTACAATTTGTAGCATTTTTGCGAAAAAAGTAGGTAGAGTGAAGACCAAAGTATCCTCCAGTGTGCGAGTGTATGTTGAATTCGTCAAGCAAAAGTGTTTGTCTGTTCGATTCCTCTAAAGACTCACCGGGTTGCTACGATAATTTTCTGAACAATTGTTAATCGGCATTCGTTACCAACGGTCGATACTACTGATGAGACGTACTTGTCAACTTCACCCGGCTACAAGGCAGAACTTCCAGCATCCCCTTCCTGTTTAAACCAACAATGAATGCTGTTCACAGCAACATCTCAAGGCGAGAAAGTTCCGGAAATTCTCGATTTTTCTACACGTGAAGTTGAGCCCTGTTTGCCACAATAAGCGAACGAAAAACTTTTTTGCCTCTACAGCCTGACATTTAAGCGTGGACAAAAACCGCTGCTGCACTAAGGCTAGACAGTTTCATCTGTCGATGGTCGAATTGTTCCTCACTAAGCTTGACAGTCACGTCGACGCAATGCTCCGCTCCGCTGCGCAACATCTCTCCCATACTGTCACTCCGACTGGTGATCAATCTTTTGCGGTAAAACTTCCAGACTCAGCGAACAACTCACCAGCAACTCACTCACTAAGCAACCTGAGCGAACAATATTCTTCTCAAAGTCGAAATTTCATGTGTGACCTTGTCTTCATTTCGGTCGCTAGATGAAGCGAAACAAACTGAGTTCTGTCCATCGTGAACAAGGCAAGCCATGCTGAGTGATAGTTACTACATGGTTGAACGCAGCTCACATCGTTTATTTAGCTGAATTTATGCTAGATTGGTTTCTTTTCGACGGGTTCCTTGTGGAACTGCACGACTTTTGTTGAAAAGTTCAAGGTTGTTGTTCTTAGTAATGCAATACAAAATGTACACACAAGGGACAGTGGGTGTTGATTATACAGTGCTCAAAACATGAAATGTACCGTTCTCCCAGTGCAAGGTGGTTGATGCTTGAAAACGCCTGTTGCAAGAACCAGAGGGGGGAGAATATCAAGCGGATTCGCCCAATTCGAATAAAAACGCATACAACCATGCGACATTCAATTTGCCCTCTTGAAATGGCGAGGCTGGATTTTCCCTTCGTTTTTGGACCGAATCTCCAAGTAAACAATCTGTCGAAGTTAGAACCATCTCTAGTGCTCCCGAGGCGATATTTGTACTATTCTCGACCCTCTACAGGATACGATCGTGTCCGATTTTTTCTCGCTTTTGGTATCTGTTTGCCATGACCTCTCTCATCACGTCGGTTGCTTCCGTTCGTAGTAGATTTTGTCCAAGAAAGCCGAAATCCTTGTGAAACCAACATTCTCTTGTGTTGTTCAGTGTACCACCACAAGTTATTCTGACCCAACGCATTCATTCGCTAGGCTGAACTGGGCAAAATACGCCCGTTTACAACTTTTCTTTGGGTGATGTGCTGCAGAAAGACCGGCTCATGTTTCATTTGGTGCGATATTTGAGATATCGTAGCATAGTATTTTGACGCTCAAATGTCGTACCAACTGAAACATCAGATCAGCTTTGTGCAGCACGTCCAGTTGTTGTCACGGGCAGCATTGCCAGCCAAATCCAGGACCTCAGCAGCGAGGTATTCCAGGACTGCGGCCAAGTAAACTGGGGCACCAGCACCAACGTGCTCGGCATAGTTGCCTTTGCGCAGCAGACGATGCACACGACCGACGGGGAACTGGAGACCCGCGCGTGACGACCTGGTCTTAGCCTTGACCCGAGTTTTATCGCCTTTGCCGCGACCACTCATGGTTTGTTGAGACGTTGAAGGAGAGGTAACGTGGACTGGAGAATATTGCGAACCAGCAAGGATTCACTTGATTCTTCCATGCATACCGGCTTTAGTTCGTTGGGTTCAGTTGGAACATGAGGTTTACGGAAACTCGACGACTGTGCCTACCTACTGAGCTCTAATAAGACACAAACCGTTCACAGGCTGTCAAAGAGTTCTCATAGACACTTTTGTAATGCATTACTCATAAGGTTGCTGAAAACTCTTCGACAGCCCACTACCGGTTTCGCCCTTCTTGGGGCTCATCAGCTAGGCGCAGTCCCCGAGTTTCCGCCAACCTTATGTTCTACTTGAAATCAAATTGCACGAAATTAGCGAAATACACTCATTTGCAGACTAATTTAGTTTTGCGAAAAACTTACCTGGAACCCAGTTGAATCTCTCGGTTCCGAGTGGTTCTTTCGCAAAACCAAATTAGTTTGCAAATGAGTGTATTTCGCTAAGTTCTCATTGACCTTGTGAGTAGTATGTTTCATCAAAAATAAAAACGAACTTAACGTTTCACAGTCACCTCCCAGATCATTTCTATCATCAGGTAGTAATGGTTTGGACTGATACGAAAAGCAGACGAGTTCCAATGAATTCCCAATGTGGGTTCGGCATTGTGAGCGCATGTGCTCGACCTATTGGATCTCAGCCGATGTTTGGTCACGGAAACCGATAGTGGTGTCTCCAGTGTACCCATCGCTAAACACCATCTCCCTTATTGAAAGTAGCTTGGGTGAGATTCTCCAACGTACTCGCTCATCATGTGGACAGCTGCCTGCAACATGAGCCATTGAATCTATGCAACGTCGAACGCGTGTCATGAGTCTACACTTAGCTGAGTCCATGCAAACAAATGAGCTCAGTGGATTACTACAGTATGCACTCACACAAACGGAATGCATGATTTCATCCGTGAATTCCAACCAAGTCTGGAAATCTTGAGCAGAACTCAACCATCGAGTCTACTCAGCTACGATGGCACACACATTCTCCGGTCAGGATTCGAGCCACAAATGGGCTGAAGCACTAGAAGAGATCAACACACATCTAAGCTGCGTCAACCGAGGTGTTGAAGCTAGCATCCCCGGTAGATTTGAACTTGAACTTGCTGTAAACCTTAGCAGACACAGTGGCCAGACCTCAAACAGGTTTCTAAAAAATGACGAATCACAACGTGCACAGCAGCAAACAGGGGCAACCTAACACACACACACACACACACAGAGAGAGAGAGAGAGAGATCTCACGAACATACCAATCAGAAGATACGTTCACCGACTGAAATAACGCTGTACGTGGTCCGCATTCAAATGACAGCAGAAAATTCTCGAAACGTCGAACTGCAGTACCTTATTTCACTGTAAACTTCCCATATTGTACACCACAAGGCGTTCAGTTTGTTTGATAAATATCTGGTGCCAAGCTGGACTCAGAACTCCTCTATTTCCTTTTATATTAGTTATTTCGTTGAAACCTTGCACTTTTTTTGTATACCTGTTTGTGATCTTTTTTATCCTTGTTCAAGGTAATCTGTGCCAGAAATGCACTTTACCGACACACTAAAAAGAATCAACAGCGTGGTCACCATTGACATCAGCTGATACCCAAGGCGTCTCCTCCTTTTCAAACCCTCCTAAGTATGTGTTGTCCACCTCGCAGCTGGTATCCTTCTGAAGAACATGGTGGTAGACCCGACCTGGTCGATCAGTCTGTTCCCAAGTGAAGTGTCTGTCTTCAAACCAAACACACGCAACTTAGAATTATCTATTGTAGAATCTTTTGAGAATTCCTGGCGTTTAGCGAAATATATTTCTTGTTGACGTTGCCTTGGTAACAATCACGTTAAGTATTTTTCCTATTTTGCTGCTAGTATGTAAACAGTACGTTTTGTTCCCCATCCTCTAGCCCTGTTTGTAGAAGAAATGAACTGTTCTCCCGAGCAACATGCATCGTACATTTTGAATTTTTTGAAAACTGAAGCTCAGCGAGCTCGGGTGACGGACAATGAAGACACAACCAACCCCGGTCCCTACTCTGGTTTGTTTCCGTCTCAGCTGGGAAGTCAAATATCAGATCCAACAACCAAGTTTGCCATGCTGCTATATCTGGTACGTCTTGAATCTTTGTACCGTTTTTTTCAGGATCGTCAATGTACTCACCATGTGACAGATGCCGGCAAAACTATTCGTCCTGTCCTACAGCTGTACAGTGAGCGACCGACGGCTTGACCTCGTAGAGTTAGCTATTGTGGTCCCGTTCAACTTCTAGACTGGGAACCATCAATGAAAGAGACTAACAGTGGGTTGTGAGGTTGCTTTGGTAAGCTCATTGCGAACGACATCAAAACTCAAACAAGCTGAACGGGTGTCAGGTGTTGGGTCATCATATTTTTGGAATTGCATTCTGCATCGTTCAATGCAGTTTCGCTACCCTATGACTTTAAACTATGCTCCAGATTATTGTAGCATGCGACAGGCGAAGATAGAAAATACGTGGGACGAAACAAGACAGGAAGCAGAATGTAATAGGTTCTTACCCAAGAATAACCGAATGGATTCAACAGCACTACGGAATGCGTGATGTCTCCACACCTCGGTGATTCCTCAATCTCGTGAATCCCAGCGTGTCTAAAGCCGCCTTCTACACCTTTTCATGCTTCGACTGGAAGTCCTGCCTTATTCAATGGTCGCAATCCGTATCCGTAACCTGGATGCGGCGGAGTGGTCGGTCGCCAAGTACATGACGTAGTCAGCCTAGCCACCGGTGCAGTGAAATCAAAGTGCCATCTACCGCTAATTTTTTTCTTGCTAATTTAATGGTCGCACAAGCTGTGTTGCAGTGTTTCAAAGCCAAACGGAGCGAAACTGGATCTGATGCCGTTGCCAACATGTTGCCAGTCAGGAGTTGCCTAGTTTGAAAGGAAGCATAACGAGTTCTCGAAGTCACTAGCCATAGTAAGCAGTGTAACTGCCGCGGTCTCATCGTCACTGACACTGATGCTCCACCGCAGTTCTCGAAGCACTAGCCATAGTAAGCAGTGTAACTGCCGCGGTCTCCTCGTCACTGACACTGATGCTCCACCGCTGTACAAAGTTTACATGGCTATATTTACAGCCTTGGAATGAAGAGAAAAGAGTGAGTACGAGAGGGATCTGGTTCTGGCTTATCGCGGGCACTCTGAGGTGCCTGCAACTCCAAGCGCACAATCAGACAATGTTAGAGGAAACTTACATTGGCTAGCCTCCATTTCTTGCATTGTTTTCGGCCAAGTACAGACCCGGTGGGTGGGGAGGATTTCGTCCCGAGAACTCCATCCTGCCTGATGGACCGCATCAGCAACACCCAAGTTCTTCGTACGCTTCTACTGTCACCTCTCAGTTTGTACCACTCTGAAGGAAACTTGGAGGACAATACACGTCTCGGTAGATGATCTTTCAGCACACGGCTGAGCCACCGCAGCAGTTGATGTTGCTGGATGTACTCCTCACAACCGAATACATAATTTCCTCGTTACGAATTCGTTGACGCCACCCAGCAACACCTCTGAGGCATCAGTGTGTAGACTTCCATCACTGGTATTTTGCACTCCAAATAGGGAAACCTGTATTGGGCGCCGTGATGAAACCATTGTTTTCTTCTTTGAGGCACCGAACCAATGTCCGTTTTTTTATTCGTATCTCTTCGAACTACCCCAATGTCTGTACTTTTGATACGCAACTTCACTTATGTCCTGTTTCCTTATTTTCACAGGTTTCACGCTATTTCACTGAGGCACCGGGTACCCATTGTGCGCCATTGTCGTCCTCCTGTTTCGAGCTTCCCTGGTGGCCTGGCGAATGAGTCTGAGCCGATAGATACACTCTGACAAACCCCTCATTCCGTGCTGCTGTATGGTTAACTATCACAAACCTACTTCCTTGTGTGCCGGAAGCAGTGATCGCCTCGGCTTCGAGTCACATCTAGCCTCACAGTTATTTCAACTGGGGGGGGGGGGGGGATATGTTGGGTTCGCAATATCACCGAGATCCACTTACATACGCTTTGAAATCATTTTATAAAAAAAAACCTATGACAAGTCTAGCATAACTTTACTCGTTTTGATTTTACTCCAGGTTTTCTTTCGAATTGTTGTTTTTCGTTCTCTAGAGTCTATTATACCCTCAGTCTGAATCATTTTTTGTTCAATGAACTTCAGTGGAATTTGACGAATCACAGGTCGTACTTTAAAACCAAATCGACCTATCAGTACCATGTGCCATATTCTGTCTGTCATGACCTAGTCTAACAGCTGCGTTCGTTTTGTTTCCAAATTGAGGTTTGGACTGTGTGCACCCGTGTGAGAATTCAGGTTGAACACTGCGGGTGACAACTTCTGCGGAGGTTCGTGGCTGCGTTGTCACATCAGATTATCTATACCTTTGTAGATAGCCATCGTTCGTGTTCTGAGTTCAGCATGAGTTTCGGTCGGCCATTATAGATCGGTCTGAGTATGGTTTAGGGTAAAAAGGGACTATCGTTCAGCTGTAGCACCCTCCCGGTGCCTAGCTGCCATGCCACTCGATGGAAGCACGAGGGCTGGGATACTGCAAGGTTACCCAAGCCTAGACAGGGGAAGTCGAGAGGCATAGGTCGGGTTCGAACCACAAACCTTACGGTCAGTAAATTTGTGCTCTAACCACTTGGGCCATCTCGCCCCAAAGGAGACTATTACTGTCGTCGAGCCTGTTAACCGGATTCCTTCGGCCTTACTTTTCTAGTTCTCACGTGACTACAGGCTGTCATAACAGTTATTCTTGCAAACCATCAACCAGTTAGCCAGTTTCTCGACAGCATGCGAGTGTATTTGTCTGCAAAGTCTGGTGAAACAGAATAACTCAACTCTTATCAGTTTAGATCAGTTCAGCAACGAACCTAACCAGAATTTCTACTTTTAAATACTCACACCGACTGCTGTTCAGAGGTTCAGAGAATACCATCATCAGGTTCGATAATGTTGGTGTTCCATGTCAACTATACAACCTATTGATTTCTTGCATTGACCTGAAGTGAAGAAGTGCAGTTAGACAGCACGAATAGAAAGTGAGAGGCAACGTGGTGTGAACTGATCCCCCTCAAGAGAGATCATCCCGACTTAGGGCCACTTCACTCCAGTCCCATTGAATGGACATTTTCTGAAACACCACACTGAGCTTCTAAAAAAGATCGCTATGGGTGTTCTCGCGAAACGGTTTCCAGTCCCATCAAAGACCAGGATGCAAGGTTAGTGTCTGCAGTTCCCCTATATTTAGCCCGGTGACCAATCGCATTTTGCAAGAGTTTGCTTCCAGTGTACTTGAGGTCCCAAGACATCATCTTTATCAACATGAATTCTGTACTCTATATCAGCCCCTCAACGCGAGCCTTTGAAAGGGCCACAAACTAGCGTGCCTTGCAATCCTTGACTGAAGTGATCGAACATTTCCGTAATCAATTGGAATGTGAAAACCTGAAATTACTGGCGAAAAGTCGAACCCAACATAATAGAGGCATCGCAGCTAAGTCATATAACACATTCCTTCCATTCATGTGAAACTTTTCGGTTTTTTTATCTAGTTCAGTAGTCCTCAAGCTTATCAACATATCGCGCACAAATGTGCGTTACCATCAGCCCTGGTTTATACATGATAAATGTACAGCAGAGTCGTGCTTGTTCCATCCAGCGATCTGGAAGCTTCTCTCCACCATCTATTAGTTTTTCGTAAAAGTACTTGGTTAAGTCATTCACGAAGGCTTTTGGATCCTTTTCTGCGAATTGGCCGAAACAGCTTCTGCTTAGTCCCAACCACACTGGCCATCTGCTCTTTTCTGGATTTCTAGTTCAGCCATGACTCTGCCTACACACATATCACGTTTGAGATGTTGTTCGACCAGTCGTCTAACTGAACCCTTGGTGATAGATAGATCGTCTTGCGTCATTGTGACTACTCTGAGATCCAGGGACTCGGAAACACCACAAGCGAACTTCCAGGCGTCGCCTATAGCCGCCGTCATGTCAACCCAGTTACCCAAACTACTCCGAGATATAACCTATTGCAATGCACTGTACAGTGAACTTTCATAATTTATGGCTCACCAGGCTCTTCAACTAACCAATCAGAGACTGATTCCTGGATTTACCAGGAAAATCTGCACTGAATGAGGGTGTGATGTAAATCCGAAATGACCAATAATCGAGGACTCAACTGCCCCCTTTGGCAGACTGATTGCGATCTTGTTAGTTTGTTTCTAAGGTTGGTCAGTGATAGGGGAAGCTAGGTGGCACATTCGGTGCTGCTGTGAGATAATTGGTTATCAGAACAGTGTTCCAACTGACATTCACCACTATGTTTTGCTTTCACACTGAACTGCTGAACTGAGACGTCCCACCTGTTCACTGAAATCTCATGCTAATATAGTGATATTCCATCTCCTTTGGTGGAAGAGGATGGTCCGTTCTCGGTGAAGGTATCTCTCAATGAATAGCAGCTAAGGTCCGTTGTTGCATAAATGAACGCGACAAACAAGTGTTTCGGCTAGTTTGTATCACACACACACAAAGTCGGACGACACAGTGGCTGCTGCTTATACGTATCCTGCCAGAACTTGCAGCTTCACTTCGGATTATGTTGATATCGCCTCAATCCGCTGCAACAGACACAGGGTCAACCCAAGTTTGTAGCATCTAGCTACAGCCCCTGTCGTATCCATCGTCACTGTCGTTGACAGCAACAAAAGAGGAGAACACCGGTGCCCCATGGGCATATCACCATGTAAGCAAAGCTCTATGATGGGAGCAAGAAAGAAATAGGACAGGGAGGGGGGGGGAACGAAGCGAGCCTACCACAAACAGCCATACACCTTCAGCACTTTGTCAAACAATCTGGACACAACCTGACAGCATGAACACCAGTGACACCTCTTAGCCGACATTTTTTTCAGTGTCTTCACCCCATTAAAAGAAGGACCATGTGGACCACAGCCTGTCAAGCGAACAGCACCAAAGGCGCCCAAACGTCTCGTGCTATTCTTCACTGTTTCCTGTCATGTCAGGTTCTGTCCACCTCTATATTTCGGCCACTCCAAACTTGGCGCAGAAAGTGCTCGGCATACGGAACACATGACCTAGTCACCTTGCAGGGATGAAAACACTTCGAGTGAGGCACCAGTTCTTCATCAAAGCCCGTCTGCTGATCAACTTATTCCGCATTCTCTGGGTCCAAACGACTCCAGCTATTGGTATGAGACATCGGTGTCCAAAGACTCGTAGATGTCTCAGACGCTATTCCCGAAATGGCCAAGTGTTGCAGCCGTACAAAATACAGACCACACTGTGGTCTGATATCCCTTGAGACCCAGTGAGACGTCTTTCGGTGCCACACGTTGCGTCAATTGGCAAACCTAAGGTTTGCGGTCAAGATTCCTGGGTTCAGTTCGTCCGTCATACTGCCGTCAGAGTTTATGCAACTTCCAAGATACGTTTAGTGTTCCACAACTTGCCACTCATTGAATTCTTAGGGGCGCATTCAGAGATTGCACATCCCGCACCATGACTTTGTAATTTGTGGGCACAAAGCGCATGCCGAAGGAGTGGGTAATCTCGATAAACCCGCCCAAACTTCTCGTGATATTCTTCACTCTCTTCTGCCATGTCAGATTCTGTCCATCTCTATATTTCCGCCACTCCAAATTGGGCACAGAAAGTGGTCGGCTTATGTAACACATGACCTAGTCACCTTGCAGGGATGAAAACACTTCGAGTGAGGCACCAGTTCTTCATCAAAGCCCGTCTGCTGATCAACTTATTCCGCATTCTCTGGGTCCAAACGACTCCAGCTATTGGTATGAGACATCGGTGTCCAAAGACTCGTAGATGTCTCAGACGCTATTCCCGAAATGGCCAAGTGTTGCAGCCGTACAAAATACAGCCCACACTGTGCTGTGAGACCCAGTGAGACGTCTTTCGGTGCCACACGTTGCGTCAATTGGCAAACCTAAGGTTTGCGGTCAAGATTCCTGGGTTCAGTTCGTCCGTCATACTGCCGTCAGAGGTTATGCAACTTCCAAGATACGTTTAGTGTTCCACAACTTGCAACTCATTGAATTCTTAGGGGCGCATTCAAAGATTGCACATCCCGCAGCATGACTTTGTAATTTGTGGGCACAAAGCGCATGCCGAAGGAGTGGTTAATCTCGATAAACCTTTCTAGTATTGCTTGCACTTCCCGTTTCTCTTCAAAAATGTCTTCGTATTTCGGTCTCAGTCGGACAGATCTGAGCACCGATTTTGGAGACCCTCCAATATTTACCTCATTATCTTCTGAGTAACGAGATTAAACAAAAGTGAAGTGAGAAAGACCATCCTTGTCGGATATCGTTTCGCGCAGGAAAACTTTTGAAGAGCTCTTTATGCACTCGCGTGCCATCTTAAGCTTAACAAGTATATCTTACTATCATATTTACAGCAAGCGGCGATCGATGGAATGGTACACGCAAAACAGCCTGCTGGCCCGTGTACTTAAGTGTTCTCAAGTTGAAGACTATGCTAAAACTGGGAGAACGAAGCCTGAATATCGGACGTACCGCAGTAGATATAACTGGCGTCGCGTAATGTGTCAATTCCCCAGGTGTCAACTTCTGGTGACTCTCAAGTGGGACAGGACGGGAGTTAGAAGCTAGCAATCAATAAAGATGGTAGGTGTCAGCAGTCGCGGGTCTTTGCTCATCCGCCTTGTTGTGTGCAGAAAACAAAGCGACCCGTTGGCTTTCACCATGCGACGGTTGATTTGGCATGAATGTTCTTTTGTTCGTAAAAAAAACTGTTCAGCTGTGGCACCCTTTCGGTGCCAAGCTGCCATGCCACCCGAAGGTTGCACGAGGGCTGGGATAGAAGCAGGTTGCCCAAGCCTAGACGGAGGAAGTCGAGAGGCACACGCCGGTTTCGAACCACAGACCTTCCGGTCAGTGAGTTCGCATTCTAACCACTTGGACTGTTGTAGCTGATGATTTGCCAATCTGTGGTATCTGCTGCCGACCCGCTCCAGCGCCTAGTGTCGGAGAAAAAAAGACAAAAGGGAACACAACAGGAATATTCCGAACAAGCGAGTACGACAAGTACAACGGTCTCAATTTATTTATTGGAAGGTCACTGTCTGAACTTAGTTCAATGCTGACGCACACGGTCTGGCTTTGGTACGAGGCTGTGACGGGCTGCATATTGCGGGGGCGTTGTCTGACCTTGATCAACACTGACTTGTTGCCAAGGTTTGATACAAGGCTGTGACGCGCTGCATGTTGAGGGGGCGTTGTCTGTCTGGTCATCATCTAGCTGAGCTGAGATTCTCGGTGGATTTCGGGCATTCAGTGGTTTTTTCAGGAAGCTGACCCTACTGGCATGGCCCCCTTTTGTTCTTGATTGTATATGGTCTCAGACACTACCACTGTCTTGCAAATCCAGTCTTGTTCAGTGTCTAGAAAACTAATGTGAAAACTACCATCCAGATCACTCAAAGTTTGAGGCTTCGGGCGTGCAACTGCAACAGTGGTTGTTTTTTTTTGTTTGCAAGCAAGCTGATCATCCCTAAGGGCGCTTAGTGATGACTGGGTAATACTAAGCGCTAAACCCTCGAGTAGTTTGGCATTGAAGGCCTCACTTATTTTTCAGAAAAAACGTCATTTTTGATTGCGACTTTTTCACCCGTGATACTCAGTCCCCTCTTGGCAAGTTTCAAAAACGCGTTTCGGTTGTCATGACATTATCGAGCCCCTAAAATTGCACCAGTTGCGGTATCAAACTCCATTGTTGGTTCCACTAATGTGTCGACAGTTGAGCATGGCTCCAACACGGACGGGCTTGGTTGTTGTCATGGCAGTTGGCGCTGAGTTTTACTACAAATCTGACAACGGCGCCAATTATGACAAAGGGCCACGCGCAAAACACTAGGTTGCCGGTTACATGAACGATAGTAAGGCGGGCAAAGTGTGCTTTTATACCGTCAAACCATGGTAACCACCATAGCTGTTAAACAGTTTCTTTTTCAAACCAACTGCCCGTGTCAAAACTTGGAAACTACCCTGGAGGAACACCTATAGTGAGACGGTTTAACATCCGCTCCGCAGAGAATATCGTCCGCGTTCGATACCTGGGCGTCGTCCATCAGCCGTGTTGTAACTGGCTACCCCATGCCTATGTCGTTGGACGTTCCACGAAACCATACTCAGTCGGGATGAATTTTATTAAGCTTCTGCGAGACGATAGAACATGCTATACGGCTTTTGACAGAGAAGTTCCCCTAGATTCAAGAGGTATGCTTCGTTTGACGGAGCGAAGTCCGTTCCAACATAACTGTCCCATTTATGGTGCTTTTTGTGTGAAAAAATTAGAGCAGACCAAGCTCGAAATGGCGCCGGAACGTCCGGGGTTCGACCCCGAGATCTGCATTTCGACTAATACTGTCTAGGTTTGGACAACCCAGCGGAAGGAAGAAGGCCTTCGCTGCGGAGTTAGTTATTAGAAAATGTCAACTGAACAGTGACAGACTATTGGACAGGGAAGCAAAACTCTCATATGCATCTTGTTTACAAAAACTGATTATCCATCCTGTCTTTAAACGCGTCTTCCTGAACTTTTCTGAATATTCATTGACTGTTACTCAAATCTAAGCAAATGCTACAGAGCGACTCCACAAATTCCGTAATAGATCTCACCTTTCAAGAGACAAAGCGGATTTACGAGAAACCATACTACTCGCATGCCCCATCAGTAGTATCACCGTTACACTGGTAGTATTTCAGCCCTCGTACTTTCATCAGGTGGGATGACAATTATCCACCGAGAGGGTACTACAGCGGTTTGGGACGGTTTATCGACTTATATGTACCTTAAAAATTGATAAAACACTGCTGTCGCTGGAAACTGATGTTAGTCGTTATAAGTGAACCGGGTACAATTGAATGTATCCACATTTACAGTTATTATATGTATATACGATTCATATCACCCTACTTGGACAAAGGAATTGGAGAATCGGGGCCTGAAGGGAGTTCCCCAGGATTGCACGTCCTCCTTGATTCACTGCTAGAAGGTAACCCTTCAAAGTGCCTGTTTCAGAGAGGGAACACTATTCTCCAGATCATAAAAAACAGGGACAGCAAGAGGCGATTCTTTCGACAAAGACTATCTACTGAATTTCAAGAATCGCTTGTGAGTCATCCTTTCGGCGATTTCCCATCAGACGAGTGAATTTGTGCCTTCGTCTGTTCGAGAGTATCCGAGGCTATTTCAGCAGTCATTTCAGGAATGAAAGTGTTCTCACCTCGGACAATGATATAACCTTTCCTTAAAGTAGATTGATAAATTTAACTGAAGTCTATCCACAATTTGGAAATCTATGTTATATCTGCTGATTCGCCAATCTGAGGTATCTGATGCCGACCCGCTCCAGTGCCTAGTGCCGGAGAAAAAAGACTCACAGAAGGGAACACAACCGCTATATTCCGAACAAGCGAGTGCGAGGGCGTGAGTGCGTGAGAGGACGCCGGTGCAACGGTCTCAAGCCAGTTATTGGAGAGACACTGAATTAGGTTCAATGCTGACGCACACGGTCTGGCTTTGGTACGAGGCTGCGACGCGCTGCATATTGCGGGGGCGTTGTCTGACCTTGATCAACGCTGACTCGCGCTGTCTGGGCTTGATACAAGGCTGTGAAACGCTGCATACTGAAGGGGCGTTGTCTGTCCGGTCAACATCTAGCGGAGCTGAGAGTCTCGGTGGATTTCGGGCATTCAGTGGTTGCTTTCAGGACGCTGACCTTCTTGATAATCTACTGATCCCCAAACGTCTAATCCATTGAGGAACGCGGGTGTTTGCTTAGAATCTTGGCTCTACTGCTTGCACTGTTGTTTGTGTACCAAACATTGTTTCTGTGAGTAAATGTGTAATCTAATAAGTCCTCAAAGTTGGTGCTTGTTAACGATTTCAAAGCTGTTCGAAATAAATAAGCACACAAAGAGTGAGTAGTGGAAATACATCGTTTTTACCTGTACCGAAATTCCTCCGAACAGTGAAATCAGCAGTTCACGTTCCTATGGGAGTCCAGAGATCTCACGTACAGAATTTAGCCGTCCCCTCTCGGTTCAAGAAAAGTGCCAGTAAAGATCAACGTTACTTTAAAATGAGTTTCCGTCAAACGGGGAGTGTACGAGTGTCGGAAAGTGAGAAGAACGACCTTCACTATTACGAAACAGATTCAGAATGTTTGGACTAACTGTAGAGGAAAATGTCGGTTGCTCAGGTATCGCATATGGTCGTTTGTTTGTTCGTCAAGTTTGGGAATTTGATTACAAACATTTCATCACCAATCCAGACGGCATCATCAGTGCGTTTTTAGCGAGCATGGTGGTGCGTAGCGATGGGTTGGTGGTTGAAAGGTGTGACTGTCCGTTTCTGTTTACTTTGCCCGATGAGTTTCGAATGTGTAGGCGCCTCAAGTGTTTGCGGTAGGCTAGCCCTAGTCCCCCTCCTTGTCCCATTTCCCTTCTTTCCTCTATAAGACTTTATTCAAAATAACTAACATACCTGTGTGATGGCGCATACTACTGGTAAAACATGCGAGTAGTGCCTCGTCTTGTGTCAAAGCTCCACCTTCGCATCTTCGTTGTTCGCTTTTCAAACACTCTGTGCAGATGAGACATTGACTTTTGTCTCTAATGGCCTGTAATCGTTTGGTCCGCGGTGACGGGAGTTCATCCTTTCGCCGGTTTGCTACCGAGGCATCGGTGTCCTCTAATTTTTCGGTCGGATGATGACAATGATATGCTGTTCCGCGAATTCAACTTGGCAGAACGCCACAAAGACCATCCTTGGAATTCAGCTGAGGCGATTAGAACAAGACATGCAGGCCTCCCAGAGTACCAGTTTCTAATGCACAATCAGAAAAACATTGAAAAAAAACAGCGGAGTCTGTGACCACACTAATCATTAGCGAGCAGTTCTGAGGCAACAGCGGGAGGTGGTCACCCAACATTTATGGACCTCGCCATGAGAAACTGGTCGACACCGCATTTCGGTCTCTTTGTAAGGGAAGAAATAGAACTCATCTTTGTGAGGCACCGAAACAACAACGTGCTTGGTGGGCTCTCCAGTTTTCATTTTCTATGCGTTAGTGCATCTGTTGACTTCTTTTGAATGCTTTCGAATGAGCAAGCTTGTGAGCAGCCAGCATATAACCAACCCCCACGATTTATCGTAGATATGCGATACTTCTCAAGTGACCTTTTGGCCGGGTAGCTTCTGAATGGTATATTTATCGGTAGGTTGGGAGTAGTTTGGGAACTGATTTTTCACTCGCTGGCCTACAACTCTAGGGACCTAGGTTTATGTTGAACCATTCCCTCAAGAAAGACTGTCGAACAAAGTCTCTCTGTGCGAGAAGGAAATAAGCCTTGTTGGACCCCATCCGTTGTGATCACGCACGCGCCTCTTCAGGACTAATCAAGCTATACCACGGCAGAAGTCGGAATAAATTGATCAGCTCCAACCGAACTCATGGGTTTCAAGTGGGTCGTGTACAGCGCAGATCATCTTCAACCAACGAAGCATGACAGATGCAAAGATACAGGACAGGGATTAACTGCTTGTCGGAGGAGGTGTTTTGCGGCTTTCCTGCAGGCGTTCAACACGATCTGTGCCAGCTGTAGCACCTTTCCGGTGCCTAACTGCCATGCCACCCGAAGGTAAAATGGAGACTGGGATACTGCGAGGTCGCCCAAGCCTAGACAGGGGAAGTCGAAAGGCGGAGGCCGGGTTCGAACCACGAACATTCCGATCAGTAAATTTGTGCTCTATCATTAAGCTATCTCGCCACCCTCCCAAGTAAGAGATCCAGCTAAATCAATTACTGCTGTTCTCCCCAGCAAATATCAAGCTCAGGAGTACTTCATTTAGTTCACCGCATTATGTTTCTTCGCATTTATTGGGAACCCATCTCACTCCCTGAAAACAAACCATAAGTACGAGGGGATTTTCTGATCCCTTCTGGGGATCGCTTGTTTTCGGTGCTGACGGACCTCACCAAACATCGTTTCGCCTTCTGTGGAGGAAAATGTTGTTAGCTTAGGTAGCGTAGATGGTGTTCGTTGGCTTGTTCGCTGAGCTGGGCAATTCGATTGCAAACGTTTCATCACCAATCGAGGTGAGATCATCAGTGCGCTATTGGGGAGCGTAGTTGTGCGTAGCGGTGGGTTAGTGGGTGGGCGTTGAGTAGTGTTACGTGTGCGTTGATATACGTGCTGCTAGCCGGGGATGGTCTCTGATCGCGATTAATCTGGAGAACGAAAAAAATGGCATACAGAGACACGAGACACGGAAGAGAATTTCTGGAGGCATGGTACTCCAAGGACAGATTCGATCAACCGGTGCATCGAACTGGATCCAATTTACGCACTCACTGCAGAATAAGATTCGTCGCGGAGTTACACTGCCGGAATTAGGCAAAGTGAGCATTACTCATCCTACACTGACTTGAAGGAACATGTATTTCTAGTCGGTTGCTTATTCACTTGACTATCGAGGTCGGAAGTGAACTGACTGCAATGGGTTCGCCACCCGGCGGTGCTGGTAACCAGGTGAGAACAGCATTAGGCATTTTAGATTTTGAGCCCACCCAATTGTTGTCCACCAAACAAAGCACACTTTTCTGTTCCCGGTCTTCACCGGTTAAATTTCGCGGAAGCACAGACTAGGATGCGGCGATGTAAAATGAAATATTATGGAACTATGCTTTGTCAGCTAGAAGAGTGTCATTTTCTGTTGTATTGGCTGAGAAATCCCCGGTCTTCGTTAAATTTCGCGGAAGCACAGACTAGGATGCGGCGATGTAAAATGAAATATTATGGAACTATGCTTTGTCAGCTAGAAGGAAGACATTTTCTGTTGTATTGGCTGAGAAATCTAGGTGATCAGCAGTTCCTATACGAACCTCTTTGCTTAAGTCTGTATGTATTGCAATGGGACTGGTTAGAATTTGCGAGGGACACCGGGGCGATCTTGCTGATACTACCAAATCTGAGTGCAGTGCTCAGATGTATGTATATTACTGCTGTTACAGAATGCATTGCTTTTCTGTGGATTAAAATGCTGGTAGCTTAGGTAGGGTAGATGGTCGTTGGCTTGTTCGCTGAGCTGGGCAATTCGATTGCAGACGTTT
>NW_008752154.1:98305-132147 GCF_000715545.1 Opisthorchis viverrini | reverse complement strand
CACTACGCTCCCCAATAACTCATGATGTCACCTCGATTGGTGATGAAACGTTTGCAATCAAATTGCCCAGCTCAGCGAACAAGCCAGCAACCATGCATTGCTTGATCTTCTGTCGTTTTCACCGGGTCTCTAGTCCTCGTTCTCCGTTTTGCTCTACCAGAGCGTTCTTCATCAGTGGTTGTATGGCCGCTGAGCCAGTTTCCGCTTTGCTTCCACTGATCGTGGTAATGTTGATGAATACGAAACTCGTTCATCCAAATCAGTAACTGGTACATAAATATTTTACGATACTAAACGGCAAAGCAATTACCAATGGCCCCGACGGCCGAGTGAATTGTATCATTGACTGGCGTTTTAAGGACTCGGGTTCGATCCCAGCTCAGCGCCTTCCGTCTTTTCTACA
The DNA here is from genome assembly GCF_000715545.1 of Opisthorchis viverrini. Lineage (NCBI taxonomy): Eukaryota > Metazoa > Platyhelminthes > Trematoda > Opisthorchiida > Opisthorchiidae > Opisthorchis > Opisthorchis viverrini. The sequence continues at coordinate 131,744 of NW_008752154.1, read as the reverse complement.
CATGTTGTTTCGTCACTTGAGACGTAGCAAGCAGCAAGATGTGCCATTTTTCAGGCAGTTAATTAGTAAAACTGAGTCTTACTATGTATTTATTTGCTTGGTTTAAAGCTTAGAAGGCACCGGTACACTGACATGTTGTCATGTCAGAACTCGGAATTCACAACCTTTCTATGAGGGTGAAATTGCTTTCGGCGTAACATCACAGTGGACTTTCCAAGTAGGTAATAAAGTGACCCACTCGAAACGTGGGTGATCCCGTGCAACTTTGACCGAATATCTTGAGGCAAACTCACATGAGGGGTGGATCTCTTTCGGGGGTACTCGAACCGAGTACACAGGACCCTTACTATAAATCGCTGATGCAAAAAATGTATGATACTACAAAGCATATACGATTGATTAAAAAAGGCCGCCTGGTTTGTTCCGAAACTTCACTTGCATAGCAGACCAGTTACTTTGCCATAACGTTACTAGATATAAATAAGTCAAATAAGTCAAATAAGACATAAACACATTACCGGTCCGTGTGACGTCCTCGTTATTATCTCAGTTCTTTGTGCTAACGCTCATTTTCACATCAACAATGGGTTGTTAATGATGTACTCTGTAAGATCCAGACTGAAGAACCTTGCATTCTATAGTGAGGTTAGTTGAGTCGGCATCCACTCCATTCTGATCTTTCCATGACTTGTTCTGGTTAACCGACATCCCACTAGAGCACTTGTCAATCAAAACCCTATTGGACTGTGAAATGAACGAAGTCAACTGGTTGCCACATGAATCCTCTTCATTCTGACCAGTACATATCAGCTTATCATCTTGCGAATAATGTAGAGTGGTATGTAATCTTGGATTTTTCTGGATAAGCACCGCCAAAAAATCAACCCCCGCCACCCATAAACGATTAGAAAAAAGATATGAAATTTGTCCTTTGTATTGAGAAGGGTGAAATTGAAACATGTTATTAGTGATTTGCATGAAAAGGTCCGTTTTTTCGGTACTTTTGTCTCCAAACGAACTCCCAAAAATAGCTGTCCACAAAAGATCGGTGTGCCGCATTGGCGTTCATTCTGCATCGTGTAGACATGCCAAAGAGATTCGATGGTTTGCGCGTTAGCTCCAGTCGTTGGATCCACGAAGATTTCGCTATGATAAATCGTTTCATGAGTATAATTCACGTCAATTTTCGTCTGAATTCCTTGGTATGATGCCCAGATATCGGAGATGATGACTGAACCGGGAACGATGCAGGCCTGGATTGTGTCCATCAAAGTGGCCGCAGTTCGATCCAGCATTGCATACATGAACAACTCTTTAGTTTCCCTGCAGATCCCCCCGAAAATCCACTGCTGGAGGACGACTCGCCCTGTGTAGTTTTTACGGTGAGATATTAGCGTCTCCTCGATCTCGACGTGTAGACCTGGGCCGGCGACAACTGCTGGAGTGCGCAAAAGCCGCCAGGCGCAAACTTCGCGAAGAAAGTACTTCCGGTCAACAGAGGTCATGTGGCTAATAGATAATTCCTCGAAGCAGAATTTGATTTTTGCCAAATTTTTGGAGCAGTGATAAATGAATGGAATTACTGTCCTAAACTCCCACCTGTCAAAAATAGTCGAAAGTGTCATTTGGTGGCCAGTGTTGCATAAACGTTGCTATTGGATCACTCCGTAGTTTTGCAAACATCGTATTGCCGTCTCCTTGTCATGAACAAGGGTTGCAGGCGTCAGAATGTTCATTTGAGGTTTTACGTCCGAACGGAGAAAATGTTTGCACAAAATGAGCCTAGATGCGGATAAGGGATTGTGATTTCATCAAAATTAGGTCAAGGTTGTGTGATGGAGCTGGCAAGAGGTAGCGGGGCCTAACTTTTTGCACATGTACTTTTTGAATTAGTTCGGGAAACGATCCGTATTGTTTATTCCTTTTCTAACCATGAATTGGAGAAAGCAGGGACAGAAAAGTTCTGGTTGATTTCCTTGCTTATAATGGCATAAAAATTGCGCCCACCGGGATGCCACTTTCCTTAACTAGCTCGATATCACTCCCACGTATTGTCTGTACTCTTAACTGTCCTGTTTCTTTCTTTGCCTGGGCATGTTGTAGTTAGGATAGAAACAGTACCGCATTTTGGCTATAGACTTTTCAACCCATTTCAAAACGCGCTAATGTCCGATTGTAACTGACGTAACCTTGGTCTCGTTCTACCCACTGGTATGTGCAACGGCAAGCGAAGCGGGCAAATTAAATTAATATTACTGGAGATATCAGCTGAAATTGAGTGAATCTTCTATTTTATAATTATCTTCAGATGAACGCGCTGCAAAAAAGCTGTCCCAAGGTTTATTCGCAGATGTATTCCTTGCATTTTAGTAGTCCTTGCGCAAAATAGTACTTACAAGGTCGCTGATAACAATCTGCTACCGTTTCCGTCATTCCGGGGGCTCATTAGGCAGAGTGAGCTGCTGATTAACGCCCCACCTGGAACTTGAAGAGGCCTTTGTGTGTCACACTTAACTGAAGAATATCACAAAACGAGGAAAGCTATCGTTTAAACTAAATTAGTATGAAAATGAATGTACCTTCTTATCTAATCGGCTCATTCAGTGGAACCAATAACTATTTGCCGGACAGCAGTTCTCCAGGATGTCTGAATGTGTGACACATATAGTTGGTATACTTTTCTTCAAGTCAAGACCAGTGAAAACAGGTCGATACTGATCTTGATTTTTCCTTCACATTTTCCATAATATTTTTTCGCGTGACATGGGAAAATTTTGGACAAGTTTCTGCGCACCATAGATGTGTGGGGAAAACTGATTTTCAGCAGAGGATTTCAAAATCGTTCTATATAGCACAAATATGCAAAATTTGGTGGTAAACCAGCAATCCAGTTTAAAAAAAATAAGTCAGGCTACTGAAAAGTAACTACACAATTACTGGAATCAAATAACCTATCAGTATCTACTGGGTCATTTAGACAGGAGAAGGAAAAATACTAAAAACAGAAGGTTATTTGGTTCACTAATCGAGTCGAGAGAAATCAAACCGCAAACCACTCACGACAGACAGACAAGCTCGTACAATCAAACACCTCCAGGGAACCAATCAGATCCAGCAAAACGCGGCCACAACGCGTCGGCCAATCGGATTGCGAGAAGGCCATTTCGTGACCAGTCATCATTAGAGTTATTGGATATTGTTCACAAACAAAATGAGCACACACAGAAGAGGAGGAATGTATCTATCGAACTCCGCATTAAGAATGTCATCCCGATTAGAGAAAAACAGTTTGCAACCCAATCGCCAAGCTCGGTGAACAGAGTAACAACCAATCAAATCGCTGGGTTATACCATGATCCGTAAATCGACAATCCCCGAACAGATTAAAATGACAAGAAGTTAAAGCTGAAAATATTTTGGCTGTGTTCGCGGCCGGTCAATCCCAGTTCAGGTATTACGGGCTGTAGAGAATTCGATTTTTCCAAAGCAAACCATAGGAAACTACAAAATCGGGAATTCGAACCTTCTACAAACTCACCGGATTTGTGATTACCGCTCTCATGATTTGTCGTCCCGGGTAGGTGAACTTTCGATCTACACGTATCAGGCCGAGTCTAGTTGATGGGTCGAGATGACTCAGCACTTAGGGCGCGAACTTACAGACCAGAAGGTCCGTGGTTCGAACCCGACCTATGCCTCCCGACTTCCCCTGTCTAGGCTCGGGCAACCTGGCAGTATCCCAGCCCTCGTGCTTCCTTTGGGTGGCGTGGCAGGTAGACACCGAAAGGGTGTTACAACTGAACGATGACTAGCTGGCTAGCCACGTGCACACACACATGGATGCCGCGTTTGCAGATGCATGTGCGACCGTTTTCAACAGCTTCAATGGCCCCAACATTGACATGTAAATAAGATTTCTCACTTGCTTTAACCAAATTTGAAGGATACAGGGAATACAATAATACTGAAGCGGCTATCAACGCATTGCTGAACTTTACGATGCGCTCGTTTCATGTCCCGGCGTATTAGGGACGTCTGGAATTTTGTGAAATTTATTAGCGGCCCCTTTGAAAAAGCACCGTTTACGCAAATGTTTAATCGGAGTCCCCACTCATCGGGTACCGTCTAAACGTGACTCATTACTCATAAGAGTGCTGAAATACCTCGAAAGCCCACGAGCAGTTTCACCCTCCTTGGGGCTCCTCAGATTTCTTGCCCCCCGTATTAGGGACGTCTGGAGTTTTGTGAAATTTATTAGCGGCCCCTTTGAAAAAGCACCGTTTACGCAAATGTTTAATCGGAGTCCCCACTCATCGGGTACCGTCTAAACGTGACACATTACTCATAAGAGTGCTGAAATACCTCGAAAGCCCACGAGCAGTTTCACCCTTCTTGGGGCTCCTCAGACACGCGCAGTCTCTCAAGGTTATGTTCTGACTGAACCCAAATTGGACAGATCTCGACAAATAACCCCATTTACAAACGAGTGTTTCTTCACAGGAGACTCAAATGGACCCAGATGAATCTGTCGTTTGTAATCGTCTGTTCCAACTTAGTCATATCAAGTATTTACTATTATTGTTACTAGTATTAATAATATTATTAGGCTTGACCAGCTTGAAGTCATGAGAATTCCGTCATTCATATGCTTACTCCGGCCATGTACTTTTGATCCCCACTAGTTTCGCTCATTTGTACATAACTTTCATCCGGCCGCAAAGACAGCCCCGTCCGATACCGGTGTATTAGTAAATATAAATGTACGTGAATGCGCGCAGCTGATCCCTACTTACCAATTCGTGTTCGTTCACCGTCTGCTTGAACTGTTCTGACTTGTTCTATCATGAGATCTGTCATGAGTGCAATCACACTACCAATCAGAACCACAAGACTGGCCTCGGAAGGGATGACCATAACGAACACTACCTAGCCAACATTCCGCTTGTCGTCGTTCAGTACGGACCTTGACACTGCACTGTGCCGGTCAGTGACGCACCGGTCGCACCTGGTGACGTCACAGACGCCGACAGTTGAGGTTTGTGTAAATAGTACCGTAGCTGTTCGAACCTTTCTGTCTTTTTTTTAATTTGGGATCGTCAAACCTAAATGTGACTAAATTTCCGTATCCGGAACCTCAACACAGTGATCACAATACGTTGCCGATTCTAAACACCAGGATCGTGACTTCCTTACCCGACTTTTTGGTCTTGGCATTCGAGAACCCTGATCGCCATTGCACTGGGCAGCGATTGGTTCAGTCCACATTTAAATATTCTGTTCCCCTCTGAACGGCACCTATTGCCTATCCATCTATTCGTGGATTATGCATACAACGCGTTACATGGACACATGAACATTCTTCACTGATATTCGACAATCTGTCACCGACCTTGTCAACCATTTTGAGAGTTGGGTCTGACTGTAAAGCTCCCCGAAAAGAGTTAGCATACCGTATATTTTTCTCGCTGGACTATGGTTGGCACACATACACCACTCAATATCTGCATCGTGCATTCATCATCAATGTGCATACCAAATTTATTCTGCGGTAGTGAAAATTCCGTGACTACTCAGAGTTTCGCGGAGAAAAACTCCAGGACGGTTTCAATGACGTGGTTAACGTGTGAACGGAAATGGAGTGAAACCAGAGTCTCATGTTTTTTTGCGATCTGAGACAGAATGTCTTCGGCAAAAGTCGTCAGGTCATTTTCGGACCAAAAGCAACTGAGCGTTCGCTCGTACCATTAGCCTGCCTAGCTGAGTTGTGTTGAGATTAACTTATCAGGTTGACCGCAGTCATTAGTGGAATCATGAAAATTTGTTATCTTCTGGTAATTGAAATCATCAAGCTTCGTATTCCCTAAGCTGGTACCTACCTGTCCGGGATTAATCGGTCACTGTGTTGTTGGGACTCAGCTAAGCGGATCATGAGTCTTGAAGTGCTTATTTTTGAGTAATCGACGTGTTATTCGAATCGGGACCCACATCTTCATCACGGATCTTTTCCAGATAAGCCCCGCCACTAGTGCAAAAAGTGCATGTGCGAAAAGGTAAGCCCCATCACCTTTTGCCAACTCCTCAATTTAATGTACGCACACAACCTTGACTTATTTTGATGAAAGCAATTCTTCATCCGCATCTAGGATCATGTTGTGTAAAATTTTCTCCGTTCGGACGTAAAATCTTAAATGACCTTCCTGACGCTTTCAACTCTCGTTCATGACAAGGAGGCGGAAATACGTTTTTTGCAAAGCCACGCAGTTATCCATCAGCAACGTTTATGCAACAATGGCCACCAGATGACACTTTCAACTGTTTTTGACGGGTGAGGGCGAAATGCCAGACAGTGTCGGGAAGGAATCGGTCTTCGAATGGGAAACTGGCTGGAGCGATCTAGGATGGATTTTTTGGACAGTAATTCTATCCATATCTGCTGGTTCGAAAATTTGGCAAAAACTGAATTCTCCCCATAGGAATTATCTAATAGCCACAGGACCGCTGTTGACTGGAAGGACGTTCTTCGCGAATTTTGTGCCTGGCGGGTTTTGCAGTTACTAATAGTTATCGGCGGCCCACGCCCACACACCGCGATCGACGAAAAGCGAAATGCTAATATCTCGCCGTAAAAGCCACGGTGGGCGAGTCCTTCCCCAGCAGTGGATTTTCGGAGGGTGTTCATGTATGCAATGCTAGATCGAACTGCGGCCACTGTGATGGACACAATCCAGGCCTGCATCGCTCCCGGCTCAGTCATCATCTCCGACTTGTGGGCACCATACCGCTGAATTGGAACGATGATTGACATGAATTATACTCCAACGGGCCAATGTGGCACGCACCGATCTTTAGTGGACAGCTACTTGTGTGAGTTCATTTGGGGGCAAAGCTACCGAAAAACGGACCTTTCATGCAAATGATTAATGACATGTCCCGATTTCATCCTCTTCAATAAAAGCTGAAAGTATAAATTTCATATCCTCCTTTTTCTAATCTTTTTTGTGTGGTGGGGGTTAATTTGTTGGCAGAGCTTATCTGGAAAAGATCCGTTATCACCATCACAAACTGCAAAGCCCGTGTTGGCAATGATCGTTCTCTGCCGTACAAACACAAGGTATATTTGATTACGCTGAAAGTTCGAAGATGAGAAAAAAGGAAAAGACCGGAGGGTGAAGGAGTCTGATGCTACCTTACTGTGAGGATTCTGGCGTGTCCACATTCAAGAACGCTCTTTGGTACATTGTGGAAAGAAACTGACTGCACGGACCCCACTGACGTAGCCGCCAATCCTCGAAGACCGGGCACAAGGAGGGCCTGAAAGGCCAATCCTGAATTTGAGCACGCCCAACGGCATGCGATATCTTCGTAAGCTGTTTAAGGTCACTCCACCAAACTACCTGTTGTCCACTCCAAAATTTATGCAATTTCGTGGGAAGCACGGAGAAAGACACTTGTCTCGGTAGACAATGATCCGTCATGCGTAGCACATGGATAAGCCATCGCAGTTGACGGTATTGGTTGTTTTCCTTGGATGAGCTACCTGCTGAAGAAACGAAAGCTCGTTTTCTATTACCCTATCAGTAATTCGTCGATGTCATAAGACAAAAGCAACATCGGTCGCCAAAAACCTGAAAACCTCTCGCAATATATGTCAGGAGGATCCAGATCTTGGAGCCCTTGGTCAATGTGACCCGGTACATCAATGGCCTGGTACAGGTGATCCCAGAAACCTAATCATGTTACAAGTAACACACCTTCTAGCACACCTCTCTTGCTGGAACTGTCCTTCACCGTCTGATCTATTGTGTTCAGCCGAAATGAAAGGAAATGTACCTAACTAGAGTGCCTCTCGTATAGCAGCACATCTTGCAGCATTCCGTGAGACACCGAATTTATCCGTACTTCAGCTATTGCCTTAAAACTCCACAAAATTTATGCTTATTTGCTATTGTTTGACAAGCACGTCACTGGCATGTGCGGAGGTGGATCCAAGCTTCAGATAAGTGTGATGTGACTGGTCGGTTTTATGGTGAACCAATGCTGCTCTGATTGGTCAGAATATCGATCAATCAGAAGCGGAAAGCAGCTAAATCCCCTAGCGCTCTACCGGTAGTACATCAAGAGGCCCCGCTTCTTGTTAACTCTGATCAGTCCGATGTTTAGATGAACCTCTGAAAACTGGCTGGAAGAAAACACCAGAAGATGTCGGAATATCACAGTTAACTTCTGAATTTCCGAGTTGGTTTTCGTTAGCTTTCCAAAAGCTCAGCATTGTGAAGCAATTCACGGGGAGCCAAATCGTCGATATGTGAGTGATGAACCATGGAATGAATTTGGTGTCTCCTTCCACCTCTTTTGATGGGTCACGAATCAACTAATTGCACCAAAGGCATTTCAGGCGCTCCGAGTTTAGAAATAAAAGAAGAGTTACAAAAGCCGTCAGCGTACAGTCGTTTCCCGAGGAAACCTTTGGTACAAGTCGCAGCAGCTCTTACATTTCTGGTGCAGCCTGATCAGGATGCATTCTGAAACGGTACTTTGTTTCCGTACAGCCCTGAAAGACTTCTTTGAAACCGCTTCTCTACCCATAAAGTTTCTAAAGACTTGTCGAGATCGGGGACAACTCTGAGAAGGAGCGAGGCTCCTAACTGGTAACAACGCCTAATTATGGACAGGTTTTTAGAAGTCCCTTCTTTAATGATGTTTTTCTTCAGTAGGCTCCAGTAGGCCATTTGATTCTGGCCACCTGCATCTTGAAGAGAAACTACGTTCTGATGTATCTCCTTCATAAAAAGACCGTCGAAAGGGGATGTAATAAGGCAAATCTCGGGCAGATCAAAAACCTACCTTATAGGCTTCTAACTTCGACGTCGTTTGGACGAATGGGAGTTCACCTCTTGAACTGGAATATATAAACTTCTGGCTAGACAAAGAAACCGGTCTTATTCGATAAACTTGTGTTTTCGATTAGCCAGATACATTCACATCTCGAATATGGTCCATATGCGACGTATCTATTGGAAGCAAAATATCAAAAACGAGAGATTTTTATGCTGAATTCTGCTGTATACAAATAAAGGTATTTGACGAATTCCGTCCAGTTGGTTCAACTAGACTATCTGGTTGCCGGAAGCTCGCAGACTACGCCCACCTGATGAGCCCCAACAAGACCGTAACCAGTTAATATTTGTCCAAGATTTTGATACACCTTTTGAGTTTGTATGTTCAGTCAGGCCTAATCCTGATTGTCAGTCACTGTCGCATCTTTTGTCCTGTCTGACTGACTCTCTAATTGGTAAACAGAAACTTTCTGGTAACTTTTGGCCTAATGATCTATCGATCGTCAGATTTCGATGCAGTCGGATCCAATGCAACCAGTATCGGATTAACTTCAATTCCGTTGCCCTGTACGTCAGCGAAGTGCACAGTCAGTTCCCCAAAATGTACAAAACTAGCGTAAACTTGTCCGATTTTGATACTTTTCACGCTTGGGTGATCAGAACGTCCGGTTGTCATTTATTTTAAAGACATGTTCCACTTGACAACCGGTCTGAAGTGTATTAATTTGGGGGCATTGTCTACCTTTTAAAGGAAACTCAAACGTGCTCGTTATCGTGAAGCTGTCCTACGTTTCGTCAACGAAGACCGTAGTCTCCAGAAGACAGCAAGAAAGAAATATTATAGCTTTGGTAATTTCGCTTTTCACGCTTGGGTGATCAGAACGTTCCACTTGACGACCGGTCTGAAGTGGATTAATTTGGGGGCGGCATTTGCCTTTTAAGGAAAAATCAAACGTTCACGTTCTCGTGAAGCTGCCCTACGTTTCGTCAACGAAGACCATAGTCTTCAGAAAACAGCAAGAGAGAAATATTATAGCTTCGGTAATTTCTGATGACACCATTATACTTGCATTGGCTGCACACGTTTCCCGTGAGATACTCTGGAGTAAAGGAAACCACGTTTCTTTCGCCTCGGAGGGAACACGAAGCGTTTGTTTGGGAAGCCGATAACCAGCCCCACAGTTGAAAAATCAATGAACCCACTATATAGTATATCCAGTGATTTCCTAGTGGAAATGGGTCGTTGTAAAGAAGGTGCGTTGGCCAACTTCTTCAGACGATATCAGGAATACGCGCTAGGGATGGCCAGAATTTGGGAGAGCCTGCATCTGACCCACCAATCCAACAGTAAAGTTCGCGGATCAGGATGAAATCTGGTCCTTTCAGTATGGAAACCCGGGGGGGGGAGGAAATCGGGGTGACCATAGTGATCTATCGATGAACTCATACGAACGCATCTTAGGCGAGATTACACACAGCGTTGTACGCCCCACACACGGAGGCCTACATTATCCTTCGGGTAAATTGTAGCTAATTTACTCTCCGAGGTATTCGAAAAACCTATATGTATAAGATAACGACACATTTTAGTGCACCTACCGGGTCGCATATTCAGTTCACTCGACCAGCTTAAGAGACCCTAATGTCTAAAATTCTTTTGTATCATTTTGAAGAATTATGCACAGTACTTCCCGAACTATGCACAGTACTTCCTGATATCTTCAGTGACGATGTTTTGGCTCGCTAGAAAAGTATTCCCTCGGTTACTTTTAACAAAAAGCTTCACATGCAGGTAAAAATGTGCTGAAAATCAAAGTCAGTGGGTTTCTAACCTTGATGCATCGTTGTCCGAAAATTTGATAAGCATTCAAGTTCACCGCGGCCTGTGGCCAGTCCAGTGCAACGGAAAATGACACTTTCTCGCTGCGATTGACGTAAATTTATTCAAAAAACGTAATGTTAGGGTTTTGCGGGATAGGTAATTTTGTACATAGCCACATCACTCTCGTTTGAACGGCCGTGTTCCTGTTCTGGCGTAATTATTCCGGTGAGTTCACACCAAAGGGAAGCACTGGACTCGAGTTTCGCTCTCATTAGGGCTCATCAGCAGTGCATATACAATGGCCGTGCCGGGATTTGAACCCCGGACATGTGACGCGAGGCGGGCGTGTAAACACCACTCCACCAGGACAGTTACTGGGTCGTCGTTCGATGAGTCGGACACACCAATCACATCGCTCAAGTGTGAACACGTTCACCTGTTCAGACGTGATAATTCAGATGCCTCCAACGTGCGTTGGTGGAATGTAGTGGTTACACGCATGTCACAGACCAGGGTTGAAATCCCGGCACGGCCATTGGATATGCGCTGCTGATGAGCTCTAGTAAGAGCGAAACTTGAGTCCAGTGCTTCCCTTTGGTGTAAACGGAAATGGTGTGTATCGGAGTTTACATGAGACAGTACAAACTCTTTGACAAAAGAATTTGGAACTCCTGCCAGTTCATCAATAAAGCTCCCCCTCCTCAGGAGTATGAGACATACTTGATAGGTCAGGTTGGATCGCTTTTCTACGGAGGAGAAGATGCGTCACCCTGTTGCCCAAATGCTTTGCCCAGTGTGATTTGTCAATCACCCCACGCCCTAGAATTACATGTGCAGTTAATTTTATATGGCATTTAGACACTTATCTACAGATGCAGACTAATCATTGGTCCACATTGCTTCATCTCTGTATTATTCAGGGATCGAACCAGCGTTTACAGCATCAACCAGTATCCGCTTTCTTATGTTGAGATCTCTGGGCGTGTGTTTACACGAAGCTGTCGGCTTATTAGAGGACTGTCTGTATGTCCCATCCCCCCCCCACTTGACCGCTGTCAACAGAAAAACAGTTCACTGAAATTCTTTTATGATAAGCGGATTGAAGCAGCACATACTACTTGCGACAATATGTTATTGCTTTCTCAACCGAAAGCTGAAATGTAGAGTTGTCTTTCCGAAATGAGTATTGGTGTTTGATCAGGTGATCGTTAATCTGTTAGCCGAGCTTGGCAATCAGTTTCGTCACCAATCGAGGTGGCATCGTCAATGTGCGGTCCATCATCATGAGTCCGGGTGTGACGGTGATACTACTGATGGGGAGGCACGCGAGTAGTATTTGTTGTTCGTGGAATTTCGCTTCGCGTCTTTTGAAAAGAGGAGGTCTGGTGCGGAATTTGTGGAGTCGCTTTGTAACACTTGCTTGGATTTGAGCGTACAATATTTCTGCTGGGGAGCAGAGCACCCCACACACGGGTACATTCCAGTGGATGTGCCTTGTTGCGACACTTGTTGCCTCTATGTGACACTTCACAAATCAACAAATAAACAGTTTGGCAGTTTCTCCTGAATCGTTTTCAACCAACGCAGCTTATCATCTTTCGTCTGAAATAATTGTCCTAATTAGTTGGGTTTTTGAATTAATGACCGAGATTCTCGTGTCGATACTCCTTTCCCCATCCTTACCAACCAAACTATCGCTGCACAAATTCGCCGTAGACAGGTTTGTTCCGTACTTTGTCCATTTCCACCCACAGTCTCTACCAGTCCTTTCGTCTGTGTGGGCGTCGGTCTCAGACTAATTAGGCGTACTGGCTGTCTGAGATTATTGATTCTCTATCCATCCAGATATTTGTCTGTCACTTTCAGAGGCTAATTACATTTGCTGAAGCACAGATTTTATCTCCGCACTTGTACCGGTCAGAATTTCATAGTGTGGGATCCGCTAGTTAATGAGGTGCGTACTTTTCGGGCCGACACATAACAAGTCGGGTCGAAATCCGCAAAAGGGGAGCCGGCCAGTAATGATCAGCGATCATCTGGTTGTCGGAAGGCTTTGAGTAGTCCGGTTTGGAATTTGGGGCTGTCCTTATTAAGTTCTCTGTAGAAGTTGTGCGAATATAGCGACCGAGTTCAGAACTCCTCGTCATTACATCGTCGGTGCATCCGGATAGTGAAGCGATTAAGATCCTCCATTAAACTAATAACAGTTTGTTTTTAGAAAATTCTTCACACTATCTATCCTTTTCAAGAGAACGCTACCACATCTGTTCCTATCCTTTTTCTGGAGAAGCAGGAAACGGCACCCTGTCTGACCTTGATCGGCCAATCGTTGAGGGTATTGCATCAACACGACGCCTTATTGATTAATCGATAGCCGAGACCGAGATTTGTTCGGCCATTCTTCAACCTTTTCAGCAAACAGTCTGGAATCGGTTTGTCCCAAACGACCCATATCAGTATCAGAAGATTGGTGCTAATACGCAAGAGCATCTGAGTTTTATGGCGGACTAGGACCTTATCAGCGTGTCCGGATAAATTAACAAGCAAAGTAACCAATACAAAATCACAAAATCACAATAGGAAAAGAATGAGTAGTCAAATGGGGAATCACGAATGTGTAGATCCAATAGTCCACTACACCAATCCAAATGCAGCAACTGGCTGTGAAAGGAACTATTCACTTATCGAAATTTTCCCGCAGATGGTTCCGCGTGAGCGATATATTCCACGGTAGGAAAATTATTCACGGCTAAAAAAAATGTCACAGGGATTTATTGTGACGTTCAACAGTTGACAAAGACACAGAGATTTGGTCCCACTGGTTCATCAGTCAACAAACGGTTCAACGGAGTGTAAATACGCTCGTTCAGCAAGAAGTCAGCAGGTCGCGCCGGAAAATTGTGTATTCGTAACATTAAAACAAACGTCATGATACAATGTGAACGACAACTGCAAAGTGTGGTTTAAGTTCAGGAAGAATGGTAAATGTGACAACGGATTACAGACACTACAGTTTCCGCTAGATGTATGGAAAAACAGCACACTTTAGATCAAACCTCCAGTGTCATTTGGACACCTTGGGAATTCATTACCATGGAGCGGGATTGTAGCGGGGGTACAGGGATACTCAACAAGACGATAGAAGCACCAGGGGTGGGTGAACAAACAGGGTGGAATATATTCAGATCAGAACAATGCTTTACACGAAGATAGTGCACCCTCAGGCTTGCCAAAATTGCATCCAAGGCGTTGACCAGCACTTTTATGTCATTTTCCAGTAAAAAAAGTTAAGTGTGCACATATAGCTCTCACGAGGAGTTGTTGTACCAATTTACCGGAATTAAAATTGGATATTTTTAGCGATATTGTTATTGAACACATTGATTCGTTTGGTCATGTGATCTGACAGCTATTTAGCAGACAGACAAAGAATAGCGAATACTTTCATCGGAGTGTTTTGTCTGATCTGTTGTGTTTTCTATGGCAAACGCTCTTCGCTCTCTGTACCTGCAGAGTGATCTACTTCCCGCAGCGTTTCCCACCGTCTGGGACATACGCTTGACAGAACGTCCCCTGGGACCTGTCTATGAATCGAAGCCCATATTCTGCTTAACTGAGTTCCATTGTGGTGAGTTTAAGTAGTTTTCTGATAAAGCAGTGAACGTACTGACCGGAACCCAACCTGTGTAGGCTTGAGCAACAGGCCAAACCGCTGACAGGATATGCTGCGCAACTGCTGAAAGGAACGTGCGCATCTCATTGCGCATCTCATGCTCTCAGTGCTATTTATGTCAGCTATTTTAGTAGACAGTCGGACATTCACCTACTTAGGTTCCATTCAGTGCGAATTTTATGGTTTTCAACTACCGAGTAGATGTCACACGTTCTACTATCCCTAAAGAGTCGTCAGATGATCCCAGACAACGAAGAGACAAATGTACACCACCTTTCGGATTTTAGAAAAGGAGTAACTCCCCTCTTACTGTCAGCAAACACAACCGGTATATGTGTTCATTTTGGTTTTCACGAGAGACTCAACTGAATCCCTTGTTTATGATATTCTACAACTGAATGGGCTGCACACAGGCCGCCTCATGTTTCAGTTGGCACGATATTCGAGATACCGCAGTATATTTTCATAAAGGAAACTACTCACAAGGTTGCTGAAAACTCTTCGACAGCGTACGATTGGTTTCGTCTTTCTTGGGGCTCATCAGGTAGGCGCAGTGCCCGAGTTTCCGTCAGCCTTATGTTCTATTTGAGCCCAAACTGGAATGTCTTCGAGAAATACATTCATTTGCAAATCAATTCTTTTTACACGAGAGACTCAGCTGAATTCCTTGTTTATGATATCCTACAACTGAATGTGCTGCACACAGGCCGCCTCATGTTTCAGTTGGCACGATATTCGAGAAACCGGTCGTGAGCTGCCGAAGAGTCTTCAGCAACCTTGTGAGTAGTTTCCTTTGTGGTATTTTTGTATTAATTACCATTGCAACTGCAGATGGAATGACAAACGACGAAGGAGGCGCTGCTTTCTAGCAAACGAACACTCCCCTGTCACCGCCTAACTGAAACAAATGACCGATTTTAATTCCCTAGATGGAGGAATCGTTATCCGGTATGCAACAGAGTAGATAGGCAGAACAACTTTGTCTAAATTGAAGTTGTAATGGGACAAAAGTCCCGAATTGAATGGACCGCAGAAAGGAAATCAACGCTGCAATCATTTGGAGTGGAAAGCCGCACCTCAGAGGAATACTCATAGCTGAGCAAAATTGGAGTTCCTTTATAACCCCTTTTCAATCCACACACTATCAGAATACCTCAAATAGTTCGCCTGGATGTCTAACTGATGTGTAATGACGCTTTTGCGGAAACAGCTCATGGGGCATTGTGTTCGGGCTACCCTTCAATCCGCACAACTCGCTAGACAAAGTTGGTAAATTTCACCTATTGGTGTTCCATTGATGTAAGCACTTTCCTCACAATCACTTCACTCCAAAAAAACGTTTAATGGCTATGTTACTCCAGATTCTGTAGACTGGTTCACGCTGCTCCCAACTGATATTTCGAAAAGCAAACTACAACAGTGAGGTTCATATGTTTCCTTGCTGAGTGTTATCTTGTTTGTAGGACGTCGGAAGAACGCAAAAAACACGGATTAGCTGTACAATTACGTTTGTTCATTAGCATTATGTCAATGAGGCTGAATTGTCCCGAAATATTGATTTTGAAGTGGTATTACTTGCCAAGGAGATAGCCCTGGCAGAACAGAAAAAGTAAGAGCGAATTTTCGGACTAATCGAGGTCACGCACTTGCGAGGCTAAAATATGGATAATTTGGTTGCGGGATAGGTATCTTGCTGAAATGTGTTCACATCAGTTCATCAACGTAGGTTCCGTCAGAGGACAGTCTCTGGTGGGCAAATCGAAAGCACCGTAGGCGCGGGCTCAAATTCCATCGGAATGCCCGAATCGCTAAGGTGTGTCTGTGTTCTCATAGTGTTCTCACTTCGGTTAGCAGTCTCACTAATTCACAATCCAGTAAGAATTGACTGCACGATCAAGCCAGCTTCCGAAATGGCGACTGGAACAAGTCCATCAGCCTCAAACACAGACGAATAGAGTCGAACACGTTTTTCTAGAAATGCGAGGGAACAGTTAGTCAAATCCGAATAGTTTTAAAGCTTCAGGCAGCTATCGAGTCATCACTGACCTTTGAAATGTTTCATGCTATTGCTTGGAATTTGTTCAGACAGCAAAAGCAACTTTTGAGGGTCTGACGTGCGGTCCGACGATAAGTGGACTTGTGGTGTCTACGCGCTGTTACGGGTTACACGAGATTTTCATGAGTGCCTATCCCTGAAAGACAGCTCGGCTTCTCCGCCTATCTCACATGTGTGGGAGAACTGATGAAAAGTTTAGACACTGTTGAATTGACTTTCAAAAACATTCTCAAATCGGTCTACCAAGCGAATATGATTCAGGTGACAACGTGAGCATATAACCTCTAATCAACTTATGGATAGTAGTGAACTGTATTTCTCAATATTTCTATGATTTACTTACCTCATAGCTTCTGGGCAAAGCCGAGAAAATAGACACATTTGAGCGAAACAGTTTATGAAACGTTTCTTACTGAGATTTGTACCCTATATTACGGACGGAAATAACGAAAGCCTGATCAGAGTATGGGGAGATTTGTCATTCTAACTGAGACTTCATCCTACAAGTTTAGTTCAAATAGCGTGGAAGTTCATCCCGTAAGTGAAGTCAATCTGTGCTAAAAAACCGAGAAGCACTGTGCTGGTGTTTCGCCCCTATTGGTAATCATCGGCAGCGCGAATCTCACGAAACTCAAGGAGTTTTGAACCGGTGACCTTCCGGCCACTGGTTGAACAATAAACTGTTCAACCTTGAATATAGAGCCACTCATTCCGCGATCACAGAAAACACATCTCGTGGTCAAGTATTGCCTGGCCGCTAAAGTGAACACTTCTCGGACGGAAGTTGCACTCATCTTGTGACATTGTTCTTCCTCTGATTTGTAATGTGAACCTGTTAGTTGCAAGCCGATGACAAGTTGTTGAGTGACCAGGTCACACTAGGAATGAAATTCACACAGGTGATGATTCCCACTAAAGATAAAAGTACTTATTCACCTTCCAGCACAGACTGGCTTCACCGAGAGGATGAATTGTTAGCCAAGTGACCCTACGTTGGAAGACGCTGAAACTCGGTTTCATCTGCACTGGGAACCACCAACAATGCATATCGCTTGCATCTCGAGGAGGTCATAACACGAAACCTCTTAGTGAGCAGTTGAAAAATAAACCTTTCGGCCATGAGCGAATAATCAACGGTACGTAGCTGGCACCTGGACTCTTTCAATCAGCTTCAGGCAACTAGTGAAGTGTTTCACTTCTGAACAGTTTACAGTGTGATGGAACAACGGGAATGCCTACAAACATTGTGAAGCAACCCCAGCTTTTTGAGGATCATTAATAGTATAACAACCCTAAAATACGCCTAAAGACTCTTCATCTCCCCCAATAAAGTTCCGCGTTCCCATTTTAGGGGAGAGGATGCAATTATGCAGTGTCGTGTGTGGGGCCGACCAAAATCCAGATGCAACGTAAGTTGTACGCAACATCCAATCGAATCTTATGGACCCATTGGTCAAGACCAGAGTCTGCCCCACCTCCAGGCAACCCGCTACTACACCGTCAGAATTCATGGTAGCTCATCTGAACGAGGTGGTTAGGATAACGCTAGTGTAATGTCCTTTACTCAGTCCTGAGTGAATATTTCTAAACCTGTTATCAACTGGAAAAAGTAAGAACGATCAAAGTAAGAACAAGCAATCCACTACTCGTAAAGTTGCTGAAAACTCCTCGATGGCCCACGACCTGGAAATATCAAAACCAAGAGGTTCAGCTGGGTTCCAGGTGAGTCTCTCGCAAAAACCAAATTAGTATGCAGATGAGCGTATATTCGCTAATTTCATGCAATTCAGTTTCAAGTAGAACATAAGGTTGACGGAAACTTGGTGACTGCGCCTAGCTGATGAGCTCCAAGAAGAGCGAAGAGGTCATGGGCTGTCGAAGAGTTTTCAGCAACCTTATGAGTAGTGCATTACAAATATACATATGTATAGCGATATCTCGAATATCGTAGCGACTGAAACATGAGGCGGCCTGCTGCCTGGAGACATCAAAACCGAGAGTTTCAGCTGGTTTCCAGGTGAGGCTCTCGCAAAAAACCAAATTAGTTGCAAATTAGTGTATATTTGCTAAGATCGATCAAGCTTTTATCGTTTTTTCGAAGGTGATTGTTTGTCAACCCTACCTGAAGCTATTTGTTGTGCTTGGAAAATAGTTTTGAAGTTCGAAAAGACGATAATTCCGCGCATTCGCGGTGGACCACGCTCATAGAACTGGCTTTTTTTACTGTCCAAAAAACGCCAAGTTTTCGGAGACTAAGAACACAACGGAATACAAACGTAGGCGTCAATAGTAAGCTGGAGATCACTATTTGATGTATTTTCAAAATCATATATGCGACGAGCTTAGTACAGAAAACAGGACCAAAAAACCTCCCAATCGATGAAACTGATTCTAATTTACGTTGCTCTGAAGTTATTCAAGGTCAATGAAGCGAACAACGATAACAGTAAATGCTACATACAACAAGCCGTGGAAGCAATCTACGCACAATTGGTGCGGGTTGTGAGGAAGGTCTAGTTTCTAATTCCAAAATAAAAACGCACTTAGTCGACGCTATGCTCAGTGAGAAAAGGCTGGTGACCTGCTTTGCAATTAACTTGCAAGATTTGATCCCGTAAATTGAGACATCGTCAACAAGTCAACAAGTTGCCAGCTGGGAACTACAGCGAAAACTACCAGTCTAGTTTGTCTAACTCACTCACCTCCATACTTCAAGGGACGACACCCAGCTCGAGTTTGTCATTTCTAGTTGTACGCCTTTGGATCTTCAGTTTAAATACGAGTAATCGCATACCGCGAAACAGTTGAATTTGGCTCAGCGGAGTTTGTTAATTAAAACTAGTATCCTAGCAGTGGCGAAGATATCAACAGCGATAATACAGCTATAGAGAATGCTGATTCGTAGCTGTCCTAAATCAATGGCGGAAAAGCGTCCTAGTGGAGTGGATAGTACCGGAAAAGATGCAGGTTGTGTGCATATGCTGTGAGTATTGTATTGGCGGTAGGGCTGCGAAATGCACCGGCTTGGCGCGCAAGTACTCAAACGACAATTTCGCGGCCTAGATAACAAAAGCATACTTGCTTCTCGGATCAGTCTACAACAACTTGGAAGGTGACTCACCGGGGTCCAAATCAGGATCTTGTGAATGTTTCACATCACTTTGTTTGATCGCAGAAGGTATTTCGAGCGGCAAACACGCTTATTTTCGGTATAAGTAGTGTATAAGTAGTGTACCGGTCGCACCAGAAAAATGGTGGAATCACTACAACTTGATCCGTGTGGAAAATGTTAGGTTGAACGGCCTAAAGTGGGGAGGTATCAGGAAGGTCATATTCCTGAGAGTGACCACTGAATACCCGGAGTCTACTGAGAACCTCAGCTCCGCTAGATGTTGACCAGACAGACAACGCCCCCTCATTATGCAGCGTTTCACAGCCATGTATCAAACTCACACAGCGCGAGTCAGTGCTGATCAAGGTCAGACAACGCCCCCGCAATATGCAGTGCGTCGCAGTTTCGCACCAACGCCAGACCGCGTGCATCAGCATTGGACCGAATTCGGTGTCTCTCTTAGCTCTCTTAGCTGCTATTGTGGCTATTCCGATTGGTAAGCAAGTACCAGCTTATGTACAATTTCAGTGCGGACACACGGCAGGCACAGGGAGCTGGTGTGGAGTGCCTTCTGAGGTGGATAAAAAACTTCTTATAAGCACACATTCGCGGCTGGAAGACCACGGGTTTCGGGTCTAAAAGCCTTAACCTCTATGTCGATGACCTAACAGAGGTTCTAAGTTCATGCCGTCTAGGGTATACTGAGAGCCTCAAGCTCCAGAATTTCGCTACTTGCAGGACTTGCAGATTGGACGCTATGGGGCCATGGATGCGTTGCACAAATGGTCGTTAACTTTGTTCCTACCGAAAGACAGCGATAACTTGGTTCCGTCTTCAGTGGATTCATTCAGAATCCATCAGATCATGGGTAGACGTTCATGCAAGCCTCATTAGGTGGATACCATGAAATAGCAGGGTCGAGTGGCCAGCCAAATTCCGTGGATGTACTAAACGAGGTCACTACCACCAGCAGGATGGCCTGTGCTGTCATACCTACTCATGTTTCCTCTTACTAATGCCCTGTTCTTGCAAGCGATTAGCCCTTCACAAAACACCAACACAAACACACCAACCCTGAAATCCCTCAGTCAACTTCGAGGCCTCTAAAAATCTGTCTTGAATACCGGTGTAGATAAGGAGATCCCACTGAGGTAGGCATACGCTGCGTGATGGAAGGGTGCTGCCCTCATTTTGAACTTCGCTTTAAGCATCGTTTCGTCGTCGTGGGGTCACAGTTGGAAGCTGTTCAAACCGAAGAGGTTAGGAATAGTCAGTCTCAAAATCATTCTGTCTACTTGTGAGGCCGATGACCAGAACGGACTTGCCGGTTCATGTGTCGGGGCTAAAACTTGGGACTATTTCGAACAGCTGCTTGATGCGCAGTTATGCAAAGTCTTGCTCCCCACATCTCCAATGAGCCCTCCGAGTCCAGCTGTACACCGGGCTATCTGGTCTACTGTAATCTCAGTGAAGTAACGGAAGTGACAAGAGTTTCCACCGGCAGTCATCAACTTCTTTGGCAATTCAGTGGCACATATATTGACTGATTCAATTTGGGAGCTTGTCATAGGATTGTCAGAAATGTCAAAAAACGGATTGTGAAAAACTTTTAAGCTATGTCCAGTCTTCAGTTAAACGAACGCAGAAATTCAAATCAATAGAAAGCTTTTCGGGAAGTGCTCAGAGTGTCTAGAATCAAATCATGAATGTAACTATTACGAACACTTGGACAGTAGAAATGTGACCAGAGATTTTTTAGAAAAAAAAGCGGATTGAGACACACTCTAGCATTACAGAGTCCAACACCAGAGAAGTGAAACACTTGTGGAATCGACATCCGGTAAATTTCATCTAATGCAAACTCAGAAACTCAACTCACGAAACCTCATGAAATGAAGCCAGACGGGTTCCAGTAGAACATAAGGTTAACGGAAACTCCGGGACTGCGCCTACCTGATGAACCACAAGAAGGGCGAACCCGATCGTGGGTTGTCGAAGAGTCTTCAGCAACCTTGTGAGTAGTTTCCTTTACAAACGGATCAAACTTCCACATATCAAGAAAATTTCTGAAACCACAGTAAGAGTGTAATGGCGGCATAACATATAGGTAGCCTTCAAGTTCACACGGCTATCTTTGAACGGTCCTCCTTTGGTTTGGCTCAATTATTCTGGTGAACTCACACCGAAGGAAGAAAACTATGGACTCTGGTTTTATTCTTAGTTGGTCGGTAGTACATATACTTGGTCATGCCTGCGCCACGGACGCGCATAGGCTGATGATGATGATTTCCGATTGGTTGCGCGATTCGTAGAGTACAGGTTTAGCGCGAGCCGGTGGAGTAAGGGTGAGAAGCCCGTTTCGCAAGTTAGATGTCCAGAGCTCGAATCGGCCCAGCTAAGGATACATATTACTGATTGACTATAATAACAACAAAAGGAGTCCACTGCTCCCTCCCCTTGGTATGGATTCACAAGAAAGATTACGCGGGGGCACGCTACAAACCCCGCAACTACCGAAGACCACCATGTGAGAACCCCCTGCGGATAGCGTCACCAAAAAGAAAACAGAATACATCGATGCGGTCCAATGTCACATACAATATTCTGTGCAGCGATGAAGATAAACGCCACTTTTAACCAGACTCCATGAATACAAACTTGCGACTAGGAGGCATGGCCAACTTCCACTTATCTCCGAGCACCAAGATCAAGAATGACACATCTTCGACCAAAGTAGCTGGTTCATACTGATCCAAGTAAAAAAAGACAAAAAAGGGAGTGAATTTTGGTAATTTGATCAAAAAGAACCATCAGCGAACTAAGTGAAATCGATTGATTAACCAACAAGAACAAAAGAAAGCCCTCGTTAAAAAACCATGTATGTAGGTAAGTGGATCCAAATCCAGAGGAATGTTCCACCTGAGGGGAACTTATCTCACAGAATGGAGGGCGACTCAACAAAGAGAGGGATCTAATTAGCTCATCACATGTCAAGTGTGCCGACAGATGTCAGAGTGTGCGCCATCGTTACTTACGATTCATTTTGCCCACTTTCAAAAACAGTGGCGGTATTGGAGTTAGATCATAAAGAGCCATTGGACACCAACTTGGACCAGTACTGGCGGATTTACATACCGCCGGATTAGAAAACCACCTTAACTAATGATGTACCTGCTTGAATTTTGTATACCAGACGTAATGGTGGGCCGCCTTAAGCGTGGAGACCTAAACAATTTCATGAAATAACAGGAAGGTCAGAAATATTCCTTACTGATCAAGCAAGATGTGTATTCATGAGTTATACATCAGAAACTCGACTAAGGCTCTTAGTTGTGGTAGTACTCAACTGAATATGGTGCACAAAGTCCGCCTTGTGTTTCCATGGATACGATATTAAAGATATATGCTCTCAAAGATTGATGAAACTCCTGACAGACAATGACCGGTTGCGTTCTTCTTGGGGTTCATTAGGTAGATGCGCTCCGCCAGTTTTCGTCAACTGTGTGTTATTCGGGGATCCGGAGTGCACCAAAACGCAAAGTATACCTCCTTTGAGACAGCCTCAAAGGGGAAATCCAACAATAGAAATATCCGGAGACCCTCGTTGCCATTATGCGGGTTAAAGGAACGTACAAACACATCCGGTACTACGGACTGAAGCTGTGACAAGGAATTTCTCTCATATTTAAGCTTCTATAGCTCTTACTGGCGTTGACCATCCCCGTACCATTTCTTTCGCGACCGTTTAGGTGTATTCAGTAAATATCTGGGCTTGGCCAGACTCGGTTGAAGTTTGAGAATCCCATATTGCGAATGTGTGAAGATGTGTGAAACTTAAGCATGCGCGTAATAGCTTTATGGTTTTATGGCTGTGCGACGTGGTCTCTTTGTGAAACCGAACTGAAACACCTTCACGACTTCCACAACTGTTGTCTCAGAACCACAGTTGTTGTAGGCTTGTGTCGGTGAATCCGCAACGAGACAATCAGAAAACGAGAGCTCGGCTTTGCAATGAGTACTTCACAGTTGTTGAGGCCTGGGGCCGGGAATCCGCAACGAGACAATCAGAAAACGAGAGCTCGGCTTTGCAATGAGTACTTCAGTTGAAGAATCTGTCCAGCACCAGCACCGAACTATCGTTTGCTGAGGAGGCTGCTTATTCTTATCCATTTAGGAGTAGCGCTAGCAGAAAAGTAGTCAACTTTTGACCTGGAAGAGGGATACGAGAAAAATTACGAAAAGTCTGGGTGATGTCAGTGCGACTCGTTTTTTAGGACGGAAGCCGCGTCTGGTCCACTGTGCCTGGTTCTGGACGCTGCATCATATAGCTGCCACTCAATGTCAGTGGCGGTCCTGTTGTCAGTTTTTATCCAGATTGTCTGAATGAGTACCCGGAGGCACGTTGAAATGATTGCAGTAAGCCAGCATTAGATCTATTCTTGATCAACTTTTCTCCTTTTCCTCTTCTTTGAAGTAAATTATGGTTGCACAGCAGCGAAGCACTGATATCATGTTGTCGATGATGATGATGATGATGATGATGATGATGATGATGATGATGATGGTGATGGTGATGATGATAGTGTCCACAAGTTAGCGTGGAATTTCAGTTCCAAATCGGATGATTTACAAGCCAACAGCGAATCGAATGTTCATTACCGTGCGAACACCACTCAACCATAACTACTGTGTCAGGGACAACTGAACTCATGATTCATGAGGCGTAGTGGTACAGATGTGTTGATCGCCCACCATTTTCAGGAACTTTTCTCCTTTAGAGCTAATCTGGGTTATGCTAACGTGACTGATAAAGCTGAGGAAAAGAGGAGACTCCGATTACTCGTCCTGGCGCAGACAGGTGCGCATAGCTGATGCTTCCCAATAAGGATGAAACAACCATACAGTACTTTTCGGGATAGATTAGCTCCAGGACGAAATCTAAATTGAAAATTACCAAATTTCCTGACATCACCATAAGGAATAGATCAATTTTATGTGTGCCACCAATGGTGACAGTGCATTGCTTATCCTGTGTAAAAAGTGTCATGGTTCTTCTTAGAAATTTCGCACGCCGAAACGGTCGACCTCAGGAAACTAGTCGGATTTTAGAGTCCAGTTGGACTCATGTCCCATAGTAAAGAGCCGGGGAACTGGGACTTATCAGCATTTCTCACCCACTGAAACTCTACGGAGATTTGTACATGTTGACCTCAGTTAGACACTAGACCGTTCAACCACCAGTAGACGATTGGAAATACCGTTACCTCAAAATTACACATGGCAGCACTCTGCGCAAATCATGCGATCGAATGTTGACCGCCTCATCAGGCGGCGACTTCGAAATATGCATATGTGCGACTATCCATGGTTCAGGACTGGTTCACAGAACCGAAAGTTCTTGATGAGTACTGTTCACTTAGCATCTAGCCTTGACTGAGGCCTCGCGCGAAAATACGGTTGGAGGGTTGAACATTAATCAGTTTCGGTCGGAAGACCACGCTGAGGCTACGAGAAGAAATCGGGTAATCTTGTTGCAGATGCTTAATTGAAATAATTGGATAAAACTCTTTCATTACAAGATAGACAGAATCTTTTTTATTCGGGGAATCGATTTACCGTAGCAAAGCGTAGTTGCCACATGAGTTGTCGTCGTACAAGTGTGTTTTGACGCACAATTATTAGTTGTATGCTCAATCGGGCGTGACTATTCTGTCTAGGTGAGACCAACCTTGTCAGTCATGCTAATTGCCTATCGAATGCTTCCACAACTCTATTAAACCTCCCACTGCGTGTGTGATCATGGTGAGAGCCAGCAGCAGTGTTACACCAGCTCCCCTTAGTAAGAAAACCGCTCAGACGAAAGTGATTTTCGTTATTCTGTCCAGTTTTTATTTAAGATGAGTAATGTTTGAGGGTTCAGCTCGAATTTCTGCATGTATTATAGCTTACCAGATGTGTTATGTTCCTACAAAAGCCTTCACAGGAGCTATCATCAAAAACTGCATGAACTTAGTGAAGTATTATTTCGTCATCGTCATCATCGAGAGCAATCATCGTCATCATCATCATCATCTTCATCATCATCATCACCATCTTCATCGTCATCATCATCAGCATGACATCAGTGTTCAACACCGGTGGTTCGCAGCCTTGTAGGGTGGGGAGGGGAGGAAGAAAAAGTATGTGAATAGAAAGATGGGGGCGTCAGCAGTAGCCTGTTTTCGCTTACCCGCCGCACTGTATGCAGCGACCAGGTTGATGGAACGCCCACACCTAGACAGGAGGACGATTAGGGTCCTCAATCAAAGCCTATAGCTCAAAAGCCTAACCGCAAGGCAGAGGTGTTTGGCGGAATATGCAAATGCATTACCATTTCTAACGGAACAAGCCCCCACATGTTTCAACCCCCAACCAGGAGGGCCAGGAAACTGTGTTTGTCAGACCTCTAACCATCGACCAACTTGGTTTGAGAGACTCTATAAGTGTCTCTGGGACAACGCCCATTATATCTCACACCACGGTAGGTTCCAGTTTCTTCGTGTGTACTTCGCCGACTTTACTCAGGTCATACGTCCCCGAAAATTTCCTGCCTTCCCACTAGCCATTTTTTCTCTTGGTTACATGGCAGATAAGCACCAGCATTTGTTCCTTTCAGTGATGATGACGATGTGCCTGCTCAGTTCAGTGACGAAATTAGCTTGAATATTATGCCCAAGGTCAAAGATGGGTTAGCTTGTAGCGACCCAGTCACCCACAAACTTGACTGTTCAACTCACAGTCGCTCACTGGATCGCGAGGCTTGTCTTTTTTCTCATACGCACAAATACGTCGCACTAAGCTGACTCATCGGACATCGATTGTCTGCACCGCCTAGTCAGCGTAGCAACCACTCACGTGGCGACGCGCCCACGAACACGCACTGGGATCTACATAAAGCGAAACCGAACCAAGTCAGGACACAGACTCGCGCGCGCGCAGGGAGCAAGGAGGCAGCCAAGCACTCCAAGTCCACGGACAATCATGGAACACGTGTAGCAACCATATTGCGAAGACAACACGTTCTCACCGTCCGGACTTTTACCAAGGGAATCTCACATACGATAAGTTCCCTTTTGACTCGCTCCCATCTCACACTATTTATTTTTATACGTATCACAACCATGCTAAAAACTTCTATTCACCTTCTGATTTGTATTATGGCTATCGCCACCTGTGCACTAATAAGCTAACATATTCGTTGCACTCACGATATCGGTTGTTTGACCTTGTGCACGGAGACTGTGTTCGTCAGAGCTCTAACCTATGACCAACCTGGTATAATAGGGAATCAGACAGCTACATGTTGAAGGCGATAGCTATGGTTCAGGAACGGCAATGGCTGAGTAAAACAACCTGTCACTAACCATTCGGTTGCCTTGTTCCAAAGTTCTCATTCGGGGAGACGTCAGTTACCGACATGACTGAGTTGGCTAGTATAGCGGCTTTCCGTCTTCGTTTCAAAGTCTCTGACCGACTGAGGCTGAGTTGTCTCCATCTGGTGAGGAGTGCTGTGCGGGACAGACGACCCTCAGGTACACTAATTAAGTAGCCTTATCAAAGTAAACTATGTAGTGTGGCCAGCTGGTGTGAACTTTCCAGCTGTACACGGTGTACCTCAGTATGACTGTTCTGTTGTCCCCTTTATACCGGCGCCGCAGATTACAGCGTCTGTGCTGCGCGGACAAAGAAGTAAGTCTGAATTCAAGGTAACATGCACAAAAACACTTGTCATTCTTCCACACGATTTGATATACTTTGCGTCTCCGGTCAACAAACTCTTCAGAACATATTTGTAATGTACTACTCATAAGGTTGCTGAAAATCCATCGACAGCCCACGACCGGTTTCGCCCCTCTTGGGGCTCATCAGCTAGGTGCAGTCCCTGGGTTTCCGTCAACCTTATGTTCTACTTGAAACCAAATTGCACGAAATCAGTGAATATACACTCATTTGCATACTAATTTGGTTTTTGCGAGAGACTCTCCTGGAACCCAGCTGAATCTCTCGTTTATGATGTCCTCAGGCAACTGAATGTGCTGTACCAGGCCGCCTCATGTTTCAGTCGAAACGATATTTGAAATATCGCGATACATGTATATCTTTGTAATGTACTACGCATAAGGTTGCTGAAAGTCCATCGACAGCCCACGACTACATTCAGTTGCCTGAGAACATCATAAAGGAGAGATTCAGCTGGGTTCCAGGTGAGTCTCTCGAAAAAACCAAATTAGTTTGCAGATGAGTGTACATTCGCTAATCTTCAGAATATATTTTTAGCCTTTCAGATTTTGAAATTGATTGATGTATTAAATTGGTCTCAACAGCGAAGGGGGACAAATTTCTCCTCTATCAAGAAAAAGGGAGGACTGTTCTTCCAGAAGAGACTTCAGCTGTGTTGTGGCTGAATGAGTACAGAATGCCAACATACAGTAGCCCAGTTTCGAAGAAGTCCTTATCGATTAGGAAGCTACTGTAGTATTGTTCTATCTGGATTGATTAACATTACAGGTGTCACGTAATCCGAATAAGGGCAAAAACCGTCAGATGACTCGCTTGTGCGAACCAAATCATCTTTAGTTGAACTAATTGGGAATGAGTTCTCTCCAAAACATGGAGATTGTGCTGTATATATCAGTCCGGACAAGCTATTCTCATTCGAATTGGAGAAAAAATACGTTGGTGCGCACTTGGCCAGTTTCCACATTTTCCGTAGGCCAAAGCGGTTCATTGGCACAGATTCTCATCCGGCTCTGTGAGGTTGAAAAACAGACAAAAAACGATTCACCTGGGTATTCGAAATTACCTTAGTTGCGTCCCAGTGACGCTCTGGCGAAGCGAGACCAACACTCTTGGACTGCTCACCGTCCCGCTTCACTTTTATCCCCCTGCCACAAAACTAAATTATTTGTGACGAAATGCCATTCCTCGGCTGGTTGCTCAAGTGCTATACTTCAGTCAGCGTAGTCAAACGGTAGAGAATTTATGAAGTTGGAATTTTACAGTCGTGATAGGAACATCAGTATGGCGACTATTGTTCAGCCTACGCTTGTGGAGTAGTGGTAACACGATTGTCCTCGATATCACATGTCTGGGGTTCGAATCCCGTCACCGCCAACGGGCCATCGAGTTTCGAAAGTTGCTCCTCACAGACAGAAAGCCCCGACTCTGGTCAGTCCCTCCCCAGAATGCATAATCTGTTCCGAAGGAGTGCCTGCCCAAAGAACTATGAGGTTTTGGTGCAGAATGAAGTTGTTCACTGGTGAATACGAACCAGGTGAGTAAGAAGAATTATCAAGACAGAATAAACTCTCAGGAACTTGGGAACTAGAGACCTGATTCAAAGTTTTCAGACAGCAGCTGTCGAACCAGATACTGTGGTGGGGGTATTGGTACCACAATCTCCATGGATGTCCTATGTGCGGAGTTCCACATCTAATTTCGTGAAATTTTACTACTGTAATTTCCCATTCAGCGGCATACTAAAAATCATTGTGTCGCATAAAAAAAGAAAAAAAAACAAGGCTAACTAGATCCGTCATCTCTTTGTCAACGAAAGGCAGTCGCACATATCAGGGACTTTTGTGCCCATTAACCCGTTGTGCGTTTTTATGGAGTCGAAAAAGATCTCTTTGTCAACGAAAGCCAGTCGCACATATCAGGGACTTTTGTGCTCATTAACCCGTTGCGCGTTTTTATGGAGTCGAAAAAGGACTATTACACTACCTCCATGGCACCCTTAGCAGCGGAAAAGTTTCGGTTTTTCAAAGACGCTTGTTCCTCATGAGGATAGAAGGCATTGATTACACAATCCACTTGAACATTTGCGTCACGCGTCACTGTGAGTTTGAGGACTAGGACGATCACGTGGTCACTTTTCCTCAAAATCGATTTTCGAACGAATTATTTTGCAGTAATTTTCACGACCTTCATGATTCATTTTCTTTAATATTAGGCACAGATTCCTGCCCAACGATATCCTATAACTTAGCCGTAGCACAGGTTTTTGGATAAGGTGAACTCAGTTCTTAGCAGTTGGTACTGTGCTGATAACTGTTGCTAGGGTACCTGCGCTTCAGACGCAGGTCCTAGAACTGAGCAGTATAACTATCGGTGATAAACAGTCTTTCGTTTTCATAAAGGAAACTACTCACAAGGTTGCTGAAAACTCTTGGACAGCACGCGATCGGTTCCGCCCTTTTTGGAGCTCATCAGGCAGACGCATTCTCTGAGTTTCCGTCAACCCTATGCTCTACTTGAACCCAAATTTGACTGATTGCGACAAATACACTCTTTTGCAAATCAATTTGGTTTTCACGAGAGACTCAACTGAATCTCTCGTTTATGATATTCTACAACTTAATGTGCTGCACACAAGCCGCCTCATGTTTCAGTTGGTACGATATTCGAGATAGAGCACTACATTTCTATGAAATAAAGTACATATAAGGTTGGTGAAAACTCTTCGACAGTCCACGACCGGTTTCGCCCGTCTTTCTATGTTTTCCAGAATGGGGCAAATTTCTAATGACAAGTCGTTTGACTGGGCTTCAAGCGTGCACAATGTTGCCTTGTTGCTCTCAATCACTTACCCATCCTTTGAACGTCAAAGATTACCGTGCTCACTACATTGCTCGTACATAGTCAAAAACAAAACAACAGAAGTGTCACCTGTGAGCGCCTGACAGAACGAAGCTGACTTGCTTTCTCTCTAAACAGACAACTTCACTGCCGCGATCGAGTGTTCTAAGGGGGTTCTTGAGAGTAGCATTGACTGGATAGAATTTCTGATGCCGGTGTTGAAGCACACCTGCGTCCCATCCTAAGAATGTGCCCCTGGGAAACGATCAGATTTGCGTTCTTTTCTAAACTGCTTCCCGCCTCTTGAGGCATCGCAGATTTGCGACTTACTTTTGTGGCATCGCCCCACAAAGCTCAGGATGTCATTTATTCGTATAAATAAAAATGCCCTGAAGATATTTTATTCCGATTTGGTAGAAATGATCCTAAATCCAGAGAAACATCCTGTGGTCAATCGCGTTGTACCCAGATTTATCTTTTCTTAGGTGAAATATTTTGAAGGAATAAACGAACAATAGAGAATGTTGTCACATTCTGTCTTTGTCAGGTTCAAATGACAGGCTGGTCTTTGCTCTCTACTCTTGTGGACACCTTAGACAACACCTGGCTTCTGGAGGTCCTATTCGTTTGGCCTCATGAACAAATGATTCTTCCGGTTTGCCACCCTTATCACCTATCCCCTTTGTACAGGCATTGATCGAATTTCCGTTCACAGGTATTGTAAGAAAATACTGATAATCGTTCAACTTTAACACCCTTTCGGTGCATAGCTGCCATACCAACGAGGGGTGGGGTATACTGCCAGGTCGCTCAAGCCTAGACAGGCAAAGTCCAGAGGCAGAGATCAGGTTCGAACCCCGGACCTTCCTGTCAGTAAATTCGCGTTCTAACCACTTGGGTCATCTCGCCCCTATCTAACTGCTTGCAGAATAACTTGGATTCGCCTTTTTAACGGATTTTATAAAGTGCTTTCCATTCATCGGTGTGAAATAATTTTCACACGGTCCGATGTGAGGTGTTGCAGGTGTTGCAACGTTGTTGCTTCGATATTTGTGGTTTACTGAACACGGCCTGATCAGCTGATCCGAGAGGAATACAGTCCAGAGTCCCCGCTTAGATATGCTTTCGAATTCGACCTGGAAGAATTGGTTTCTGTTCATTCTTTGACCATTAAATAGCTGACTCCGAAATGTTGTAAAAAAATCGTCACACTTAAAAGGCTAGTTAACTGGACAGGGTTTAACTGCATAGAACCAAAAATGTGAATATGCATATCTTGTTTACTTAGTGTTGAGCATCAGTCTGAATGCTATCGGTTATCTGTGACAAGGTTTATAGAATGGCTTTTCAGCAGTTCTTGGTAGACTCAGTGAAAGTGGCGTTGAAAGCGGCGTTTCGTCCAGTAGCTATCCCGTTGATCCTCGGCGGTCTGCAGCTGATCCACATCGTTAAGGAATCCACTCAAGTAGATGCGGTAGAACAGCACATACAGTTCACTCCACGCTCCCAAAGGCATGCCCATCATGTGGAGAAGAATCTGTTTGCCCGACTTCACTCCCATCAACAGCTCAATGAGGCGCTGGACTTGCGCTTTCGTAAGGTGGGCAGCCCTGGCATAATCCACGATATTTCTACTTTCTGCAGGGGAAAACGGAAAATTGTGGAAAGTGAAGGCGAGATTTTGATGTGAATCAAACGCATTATGAAACGAGCAACGCCGTACACCCTGAAGGCAAAACCATTAACATCCCACGAGAATAAATGAATTCAATTACGGTTGCATCAGGACGAAATTACTACGACAGCGCGCAAGTGCACTCACCGACCAGCTTAGTAGCTAGGTCTTCCGGTTTCCCTTCTCCAAGTATATCGGGAATAAGCCACTCTCGGTACTTATTGATGAAGCCTTGAAGGTGTTCCTCAGCTGGACGAAGTTCTGAAATCAAGGTAATCCATAAAGCAGATTTTTAAAAAAATGCGATACAAATGTAAACTTTCAATTCATTCCTTTTTTTCTGGAATCAGCCCTAATATTACTTAAATCTTGCTCAGTAGCATCTGGATTTCTCTATAGTAGCACACTTATGACTGTTACTGTAAAACATTTGATAACCAGTGTGGTGGCACAAACTACTGATGCGAATGCCGTTTGCGCATGCTACAAAACCTTGGTCATTACGTTTAAATCTATTGATCTGTTCACTCAGACTTTCAGACAATGCTCAGAAAATGTTCAAGAATAAGTCTGACTACAGCATTATCAATAGAAAAGCATGATCCAAAATGGGAATATGAATGTAACAAAAAAGAAAAAAGAGGACAAGTGGGACAGAGTAACAAGGAGAGAACGATCGTCCGCCTTCTCCGTCCCATCGGTCGGTGAATAAGGCCTTCCAGCACCATCCTGGAAGACATTTTTACGGTTACCGCGACATCATCCAGCTTCGGATTCCAAGATAGCCCTAACTCTGCCTAAGTATTCTCCCCATTGCCGCGCAGCTTCTGTTTTATAGTTAACGAATTGTCCCAAATTCGCAGTGTAAACCACAACTACACCGTTGTTTGGCCATCTTCGCCTTCGGAACATGTTGCATGCTCTGAGGAGAGTGAAAGTGGTCAAGATGTGTTCACCTGTGTGAGTCGTTGGGATTAACTGTGAGACCATCAAAACGACAGGGAGCGAGGAAACCACGTAATCAGTCTGCTGTGACCTATGTTTAATATGTTACGACGGAGCGTCGATGTCGGCTGGAAGTAAACGATTCCCTTTGGAAAAGTCATGGCAAAACTCGAGTGGTTTTTGCTGCTTCATGCAACTGTCACTTGTCTAGCTCTGTCAGTGCCAGTCAATCATCGATAATGACCAAGATGAAATGCCAAACGGGCTTTGGGTAAAACAGTTGTATTCCACCATTCGAGCAGCTGAAAGTTACTGCGATTCAGCGAAAAAAACAGTACTATATTGCTTGGGTTGACAATATCAGCGATCTCGAGAAGTTAAAAACTAGACAAGACGGAAATCATTGCACTAGTTATCCACCAGGTTTATTAGGTGCTCACAAACACTACTGAGCATACTAGGTTTGCTCCAGTTTGAACTGGCCAACTCGAGGAAGCGATCAACAATGAGGCACTCCGCCATTCCAGTAGAGAGCTTATCGTCCCATCAGCATCATCGTCATCATCATCATCATCATCATCGACAGCATGACATCAGTGTTCAACACCGATGCTTCACTGCCGTACAACCATGATTTATTTGAAAGCCTTATTGTAAAGAAAAGAGTAAAAGTGGACGGGGAAGGGACTTAGTGCTAGCTTA